>NW_025813695.1:0-300000 GCF_021917145.1 Hypomesus transpacificus | reverse complement strand
CATATATATCTATGGGTGGCGCTGTCAGGCCAAATTGTGTCCTAGGGCCAAATAGTATCCTACCTGACGTCACAATGCCGTTCTGAAGCAAGGATACCAATGTCATGGTTGCTATACTGGTTACTAAGTAGGAAGTTTTGTATTTAGGCTCATTTAAACCAGTTTATTCTACTCTACTATTTAAAGTTTTCCCTCGTTCGATAGCTGGTGCTAGCTAACTAGTTGTTTTCGTCAAAAAAATTACTTATTTAGCATCAATTTTAACAGACCGGGAAGCAACACATATTGTATTCTACCTGCGTGCGTTGCTGTCTCGGCAATGTCGAACGAATGAAAACTTTAAATAGTAGAGTAGAAAAAACTGGTTTAAATAAGCCTAAATACAAAACTTCCTACCAAGTAACCAGTATAGCAACCATGACGGTTTCCTGCTAGCACACGTAGATATCTCAGGAATTTAAGGTCGGCATAGCGATGGACGTGTCCTTGCTTCGGAACAGCATTGTGACGTCAGGTAGGACACTATTTGGCCCTAGGACACTATTAGGCCTGACAGCGCAATAAAACACGCCCAAAGTCTACGTAATTTCCCCAGCGCCCCATTTGTCCAAAATGCCTGTAAATTGGTAGACATGGCTTATTTCTCATGTTGAACAAAAAAGCCTCAAGGACCCATAATGTCAGACTTATGAATTTTCTTGTACTTTCCAAATTTGGTACAACCCTTCTCCTCATGAACCATAGATCCAATCGACTTGAAATGTGTTACAGATGTGTAGAATACATGTTTTTACATAGGGTGACATGGAATAATAAATGCAATACAAAATGGCTGAAAGGGGTGTATTTATGTAAATGTCCACATTGCCTCAATATCTTTGTGTCAATAAATCAAATATAATTTTGACTGATTGTCTTTCAAACCTAATAGGGTTCAAGACGACATCACTCTGAAGTACCATAAACAATTTCATCTTGGTATGTCAATATATGATTGAATTCAATTTAATTCTTCCACAGCACGCGCGCTCCAAATTCTCACAGACTCATCCTGGTTGAGAGGCAGTTAGAACCGAAACTGTACCGTACTGTAGCTAGTGGTATGTGCGAGTGGAGCGAGTGGTACGTGCCAATGGATAGTTGTACGTGCCAGTTCATGTACTGGTGCCTAGTGGTATGTGCCAGTGGAGCTAGTGGTATGTTACAGTAGCTAGCGGTACATGCCAGTGCCTTCGCTGGTAAATGACAGTAGCTAGTGGTACGTGACAGCGCCTCTACTGGCACCTAGTGGTACATGCCAGTGAAGCTAGTGGTATGTGAAAGTAGCTAGTGGTACATGCCAGGGACTCCACTGGTACATGACAGTAGCTAGTGGTACGTGACAGCGCCTCCACTGGTACATGACAGTTACTGTTCTGTTGATAGTGGTATGCAAGTGTCTCGTGGCAGTTGCACTGGGTGTCTTGCAGCTTTTGTTTACTGTCATGTAGCTTAACTGCCACGTGGCCATTTTAGAATAGGAGAACAGGCTATACACTTTAATTTTTTTAATATGTGTGGTGGCCTGCGGAAACCCGTGGATCTCGCAGCCGCTCTTTGTTGGCTATAAGCCACATAAGATCAAAAATCATTTTGCTGTCAAAATTAAGATCTTTGATGTTCTAAACTTTATTGTAATGTACAAAAAGTATACGATTACTTTTGAAAAACTGTTAATTTCAACGGTTTTTGGACATGTCAGCTAGCAATATTTTCAAGCCATGTCAAATCAAATGCTTAATTTGCCTGCTCTATTGAGTGCTGCAGCAGCCCATAACAACCAGAGGTGTCAAGTACTTTGTTACCTTACTTAAGTAGAAATTTGGGGTATCTATACTTTACTGAAGTAATTATTTTTCAGACGACTTTCTACTTCTGCTCTTTACATTTCGTTACTCCAATTTCAGTTTGGCTTGTTTTCATTCCGGCTTGTCATCGTTCAAAAAAACAAACACTGAAAAATAACCTATCCAGATAAATCGCACCATCCAGATAGAGTGAATTTGATTGTGGTTGGCTGAGAAGCATAATACCAATTCTGACACCCTATTGGTTTGTACACAAACCTTCGCTCCTGCACATGATGCAAATCATGTCACACTCCAGCAGGAAAATAGCAGACTATGTAGCAAGGAGGTTGGTAGCCAGGAAGACCAGACAACCCTTCTACATCCCTGGCCGTAACTGAAATATTTTTTTTAAATGGTTGGATGAAAAAACAACTTCCGAATGCACTGCAAGCTCTGCGCACCCAAGTACCACAGCTAATGGCTTTCAAAAACTCACCGTCTAATTTGAATAAAGGCTATTGATAACATGCCTCTGAAGTTTGACCTTTTGCACCATTACAATACTTATAGGCAACTAGTCATCATATCTTTCGCTCCATGAAACACATGTACATTTTAAGTAGTACACATGGTTCTTTAATGTATTTGCACTGTACTAAAATGGTTCAGCCCAATTTTTTCAACATTAACATTTCAATATAATATTATACTATAATGTTATAGTCATTATGGCCTTTGGAAAAAACTTTTTTGCGGCTTAAGCTTGTCCTTAATGGCATTTTTTTCCCCTTACATTACTACTTTTACTTTTATACTCTAAGTAGTTTTGAAACCAGTACTTTTATACTTTTACTTGAGTAAAAAGCTTGATTTGATACTTCAACTTCTACAAAAGTATTTTTAAACCCAAGTATCTATACTTCAACTTGAGTAATGAATGTGAATACTTTTGACACCTCTGATAACAACTGATCAATGAAATAACTTGCTGAGAAGTTATTAATGTAGCCTATACTTAAACTGACATTTAAATTCACAACGTCATTACGAACAAAAGGATTTTCTCCCTTATCACTTTTAACACAGGTTGACTTTAAAATGATGTAACTTTAGTTGTGATAAAGATATCCGAGTGATTAAAACAGATTTGTATCCAGGAGAGTTTGTAGTTTCCAATATGTATGATCCCCAGAAAGTACATTTGCAATCATAGGGTGTCATTTATTAACATGGTTCTTCATATGAAAATAATGAACTATTATTAACAACTATATGTACTCAGAGTATCGAAATGCAAATGTAGGCTACCTATATTGACTTCAGTTATTACAATTAATAATGTACGCCACTAGGAGGCGCTGATAACAACATAACGATGTGCATTACAGACATGGGAGAGTCTACAACGGTGGCTCATGTGCACGCTTAAATTCAGTTACTCTGAGTAAAATAAGTTGTTACTAATTCATTACGTGTGTACAGGTCTGCTTTACATTACAGTCACACCATTACACTATATGCAATATAATGTCTGAATCGATTACTTTGTATGGTGAGCTTGTAGTGAGACATCAAAAGTATAGTTTGGAGTCTGTTAGCATGAACAGTTAAACTTGTCTTTTAAAATAAAAGTTTATAGCCTGTGTAAAATGGCCGCGGGGCAGTTACATGACAGAAAAACAAAAGCTGGACAATCACAAAAAGAAGACCCCCAATGCAACTGCCACGAGACACTTGCGTACCACTATCAACAGAACAGTAACTGTCATATACCAGTGGAGGCGCTGTCACCTACCACTAGCTACTGTCATGTACCAGCAGACACACTGGCATGTACCACTAGCTACTTTCACGTACCACTAGCTCCATTGGCACATACCACTAGGCTGTTCGATACAGCGCAAAGCGGGACAGGTGGTCACCCTACTTGACACACACGCGAGCTTGGCGAGACGCACACAAATCCTTTCTGGAAATGGTGTGCTGACCAAGATAAATAGATACAACAGGGTTGAGCACAGTATTAATAACATTAAACATGATTCTAGGATTTTTATGATTCTTATCTATAAGGGTAGTAAAATTATCTGATTTGGCTACTCTTAACTCATTCTGATATTTAAAAAGGAAGTCTCTCAGCATCTCAAAGGAGATCTGTAGTTTGTCCTTTTTCCATTTCCTCTCGGCCCTTCTACATGCCTGTCTCAGAGTCCTAGTAGTATTATTCACCCATTGCTCAGGGATTGATTTTTGGCGTTTTGTTTTCATTGGAGCAATATCATCTAAGATTGTACCACAGATAGAATTAAGATTATATAGTAATTCATCTGGACTGAGTTCCGGTGCAGCAAGTTCAAGAGAGTGAGAAACTTCCTTAAGCGCTGCAGAAAAGATAGCAGAGATATCAGCAGTGATTCTCCGCACTTTACGAGCAGTTTTATGGAGACTTATGGTATTTAGTGCTAACGGCACATTGAAAATAATGGGATTATGGTCTGAAAAACTTTGTTCGCATATCTCAATATCACTCAACAGTATCCCATGGGACAATATTAGATCAAGAGTGTGCCTCTTTATATGTGTTGGTCTTGTAACCAATTGCTCTAAATCAAAAACGTCCATTAAATTAATGAAATCCTTAGTAAAATGAATTTAGGGGGCAACATACATGAATATTAAAATCTCCCACAATTAAAAATCTCTCAAAGTTTGGCATGATACCCCCCAGAAAGTATGAGAATTCCATTGTGAAGTCTTTATGTGGCTTTGGAGGCCTATAGACCACAGCAACATCTAATGGAGTATTAGAGTCAAGCACAAACAACTGCAGTTCAAAGCTGTTGTATGTAGTTCTTTGTATAGTACGACCTTGAAAGCAGTCTTTAAAAATTGTAGCCAAGCCGCCCCCTCTTTTTGCAACGCGGGGGGAATTGAAATATTTACACTTGGGTGGTAACAGCTCTGAAAACGGAGTTGAATCTCCCTTCGAAAGCCACGTTTCCGTGATAAATAAAAAGTCCAACGATCGGGCAGTAAAGAAGTCTCTGAGGATAAAAGTCTTATTTACCACCGACCTCGCGTTGATCAGAGCCATCTTTATCTGCACAGGACCTTTGATCTGTCGCGATGCCTTGCGCAGTGGCCGAAGAAGATGTGCCGAAACACCTCTACGGTTGAGGCGAGGTGAGAAGTGTAGATGTTGATCTTCCCTACTAGGTAGAGTCGGTATATTCCAAGCATATGCATCCCGCCTTGAATGCCACACGTAGGAGCGGTTCCTATCACCTTCTTTTGTGAGTCGATCGAGCTTAGTGTTCCATTTACTGCTTGCCCGCAGCCGGATCTTGAGCTTGACGGCCACACCGCCACGCTTACCTCGTCTTTTCTGACGCTTGTTTACCGGGACATAGTACGGTGGGAGGTATAGCCACGCCGGTAGATCCGCCAGCAATGGGGAGGCGAATAGCGCAATGGTGTTTGATCCTGTAGTGCTTCGGTGGAAATTCGCAGGTTTAAAAGTATTTGACGGTCATATACTAAGTGTACGACCAGTGCCAGAGTTTGGTCCGCATTGCCGGTAGTAAGTCGAACTTGTTTCCGGTGAGGGTTGGACTCCGCCAGGGCTGCCCTATGTCACCGATTCTGTTCAACCAGTCAGAATGCTCTCGATAGTGCATCTGTAGAAGTTAGTGAGGATGAGTCCATACCAAACTTCTTCAGTCTCCTCAGGAAGAAAAGGCGCTTATGGGCCGCTTTGACCACCTTGTCCGTGTGAACAGACCAGGTGAGGTCATTGCTGATGTTCACCCCGAGGAACTTGAAGCAGCTGACCTTCTCCACTTCCGATCCATTGATGAGTAGGGATGAGTGCATGCTCCTCCTCCTGCCGCCTCCTATAGTCCACAATCATCTCCTTGGTCTTGCTGATGTTATAAGAGAGGTTATTGTCCTGACACCATGATGTCAGGGTGTCAACCTCCTCTCTGTAGGCTGACTCGTCACTGTCAGAGATGAGGCCCACGATGGTTGTGTCGTCAGCAAACTTAACAAGGAGGTTGGAGCTGTGCGTTGCCACACAGTCGTGGGTGAACAAGGAGAACAGGAGAGAGCTGAGCACACAGCCCTGTGGGGTGCCTGAGTTGGTGATCAGTACGGATGAGGTGCGGTCACCGATTCTCACCACCTGTGGCCTCCCCGTCAGGAAGTGGAAGATCCACTTGCAGAGGGAGGTGCTTAGTCCCAGGTCCACAAGCTTCGAGACCAGTCTGGAGGGGATGATGGTGTTGAATGTAGAGCTGTAGTCAATGAACAGCATCCTCACATATGTATTCCCCTTGTCCAGGTGGGAGAGAGCGGTGTGCATAGTCAGAGCGATGGCATCGTCTCTAGACCTCTTGGACCGGTATGCAAACTGCATAGGGTCCAGTGTGGGGGGCAGCGAGGAGCCGATGAATGATTTGACTAGCCGCTCGAAGCACTTCATGATGACAGAGGTCAGTGCTATCAGGCGATAGTCGTTCAGACATGTGACCTTGGTGTTCTTGGGCACAGGGATAATGGTGGTCCTCTTGAAGCAGGTGGGGAGTACAGACAGGTTAAGGGAGAGGTTGAAGATGTCACTGACCGGGTATGTCAAAATAGGATTGAAGTAGAGCAGTTTCAACGTTGGCTGAATCTAACAACGCTTACCACAGGATAAACAGCTAACTTTTTTATACAGTTACTGAACATTACACTATTAAACACTGAGAATAGCTCAATGGGCTGGGATGTTGACCTGTAAAGTTTTATTTAGGATTCCTCCGGTAGGAGGGAACCTATTGTTTTTGTTAGTATTCCTATTATTATTATTTTTCTTCTCCGTTAAATGGCTCAATAGCTCAAAAGGTCCTGGACACGATTTTTTCCAATTTGGCCCAATGATTCAACAGGTTATTGTTGAATCATTACTCCCAGATGGCTAGTGGCCCATGTACGCCCATAGGTGGGGCTGTAAAACACGCCAAAAGTCTACGTGATTTCCCCAGCGCCCCATTACTCCAAAATGCCTGAACATTTTTATACATGCCTTATTTCTCATGGGGAACAAAAAAGCCTCAAGAACCCATAAGGTCCGCCATGATACATTTTGCTGTACAGTCCAAATTTGGTACAACCTTCAAAACCCTTCTCCTCATGAACCATAGATCCAATCGATTTGAAATTTGTTACAGATGTGTAGAATACATGTTTTTATAAATGGTCGAATTGAATAAGAAATGCAATACAATCCTACTTGACACACGCGCAAGCTTGGCGAGACGCACACACATCCTTTCTGGAAATGGTGTGCTGACCAAGCCCCCACCCTTGGTGTTTAGCTCCTGTTTAATTTCGCTTCCAATCGCAGCTCGCCGTTACGAATATAAATTATTTTTCGGCAGCCATTGTTATTTTCAACTGGAATCGCCTGATAGGCATGTTGGAGGCAGCCACGTTCAGCAAGTCCTATTTTTACACATTTTAAGCTAAAATCAATGATAGGGATCGTGAAAGTAGACTACTCTTGAATTATGGTGAAGGTTTGAGCACTTTGAGACGTTCAGATCATGAGTTTGAAGTGACGGAAAACCGAACTCGAAAAGTAGCTAGCTTTTTCCCTCTTTGTAATTAGTGAATCATGTAGCATCTCGGCGAATTCATCAAAAAGGTAGAGGAGAGCAGCTTTTAGGAGAACAAGCGATTCCCCAAAGACCTGTCGGCTCAGAATTTAGATTTGGGTCGTGAAAGTCTTTTTAATAAAGGCCCTTGCACACTGACTGCGAAATTCGTATCCGAAATGTTGTACACGCTAAAAAATAAATACGACCTCATGTTATGTCAATCGCGCTTGCACACTGCCTCCGAAACTTTTTCAAGTTTTATAAAAAAAAAGTTCTGATCCATAGCCAGCATTTTGATAAGTGATTTGACAATTCAGAGCCACCGTACAAGCGAACGACAAAATCCAGAATGGCGTCTGACAAGTTGATACACTTGGTCTCTCAGCACAGAGCACTGTATGACAAGAAAAATGCAGATTATAAAGACTCTGACTATAAAAATAGATTAATTCGTTATCAAAAGTGATATGGTCGTCCCAACCAGGGTGTATTCAATCAGTTGCTAGCATACTTGGACTTTTAATAGAATACATGCAATGCCCTGGTCACATAAATGACTGCAATAATCTACATAACATAATATCTGTTAGTTCAAGTTCAAGTATTTTATTGTCAGGTACACAGAACAACACAAGGTTAGACTGGGCACTGAAATTCTTCAGACAAGACAACGCAAATGTTTGTCTTGGTCTCGATTGAGTTGGTTGAATTGGGATTTACGTTCCTTTGCACAGTTTAGGAGGTTACAACGTTTTTGTGGCGGCATAGTGCCTTTAGTCGACGAAGGGTAATCTGTGCTTGCTACGTCACCACGTCAACACACGTTAGCAACGACGCATGGATACAACGTGATACAGAACGTTCTAGCATGCAAATTGGAGCTTGGATTACGAGTGAAAAATCCTACCCCCAAAAAATCCCAACCATTTGGCTTTGTTGAGAAAGCAATTTCGAGTGGAACTGCGATCTCGGATTTGTTATTTAGGTCGTCAAAGTCTTTGTAATTTGAGTGAGTGCGGGTCGCCCGTGAGACCGCCTAGCTTTTAGGCGGCAGCCATGCTAGAAAGCGTCATAGTAGTATTTTCGTAGCTAATTTTATAATTCAATTTTACACAAAAAAACTAAGAGGGAAATTTTATGACGATATGACTATTGTGAAGACAGCCAGGTGGTGAGATTTTAATGTAGGTTGCTGTAAAAACTTTGATTTGTTTGCTACGTGAGAGCCCCGTCAGCCTCCATTGACGATTGCGGCAGCAACAACAGTGTTGTCAACGAGTGTTGACACTCGTCGACAACAGTGTTGTCGATCTGCGTTTGATGAGTATTTTCTTAATTTCGTACCAGGGTCAATTCTACATCCAAATGGAGAGCAGTGTTTTAAAGATATGGCGATTGTGAAGACAGCCAGCGGGTGAGCATATTTTTGTTATTTGTGTAAAACTTGGAATTTGAGTGAGACCGCGTCTTGTTTTGACGTTAGCCTCTGAGTCACTGACTCAGCTCGCCCACTGGCAGTGTGTAGTAGTAGGCTACAGTATTGCCTTCAATGCCACAGCTATGGCTAAACTTTATTATGTCTTATTACACGGCTGTTCTTAATGCTGTTGAATGCTCCATTCACTTGAATGCGGCTTCCCAACGTTCTGTGGTGAACAATTTTCTCATATTTGACCGCTGCTATGCATATTTGACCGCTGTCAAGGGAAGTGGCCTTTTTCCCTCGGATTCACGTCTTTCGTAGCACTCCGCAAGTAGTCCGGTAACTTTTCAACCCCGTACTCTGTTGCTTAGCGACGTCAGCTGATTTGAAGCCTAAAGAATGTTCAAAGTCTATGAAGTTCAACGTCTTTGGGGAACTATTTCTCTGCTGATCAACAATACTCAACTCAACTTTCAACTTTATTTATCCTTCAAAAGGAAATAAGTGTGCAGCAGGGGTCAGAAACACATACACAAACACAGAACAGCGCCAAATGCCAACAACATTACACCACACAGAACACACAATACAGACACACCTTCCCCCAAACATACGAATGGTAACACATACATTGTAAAAAGACACACTGTGTTAAGTTATTTTTGTTGGCAAGTAGCCGTGTAATAAGCAGAACGCCAGTCATTATCGGGAAAATAAGCCCCTTCAGGGCGAAACAAAGCCCCTTCGCTTCGCGTCGGGGTGCTGTTTGCCCTATCGGGGCTTATTTTCCCGATAATGACCGGCGTTCTATACATTATCCCTTACAAAAGAAACGTTCTCATTTCCGGCGCTTTCAAACAATCAGTGAAGTGTGGATAGCAACAGCAGCTAGCTTGCCTCTGGCAAACTGCTTTTGAATTAGCCATGTCCCCCTAAATTAATATCAAACTTATTGACGTTTTGGGGGGCTTATTTTCAGTTAGCAGACGGTACTATTTGAATCGCAATTCCATCTGAAATACTGCCAGTGACAACGTTGTTACAGTAGCTTGTTTCAAAGGGAGTTTCTTGTGTCAAAGGGTGTTATTAATGAATTATGCAATATGAGTAGGCTAAATAATGAAAATATCACTAGGTGGGAAAACGGACCCACCCGCAACCGACGCAAGCAAGCACATCCTACAATTTCCCCAGAAATTGTACCCTCTCTAGTTGGCTTTTAGATTACATCATTCTGAAGGAGTACCATGTGCAATTTCATGCAATTTGACATTGAAATGTAGACAGTTTCTTAACGTTTGTCCCAAAGCTGACCAAAGGTAATACTGTGCCCTTTCTTTTCATGAAATCTCAACAGTTGGTGTGTAGCAGAGAGGATAGAGAGACTGACTTGTAACCTTTTGCTCATGAGTTCAAATCCCCATTCAGCCTATTGTTGTTGGCCAAACATGAAGTTGTTTTGCTTCTACATTGTAATTTTTTTTAATATTTTGCCATTTTGCCGAGGAACCCGCATTGCTGCTTGCAGCTATATTTAAAAAGCTATTATTCTGAGCCAGGTTGTCCTTTCCTGGTTCAGCCAACCAATCTCAGACAAAATGTAATTTGCTTAGTTATACGCTGGGAGAGGATTTTAAGACTGCGATTTGATGTGCTTTAATACTTTATACATATTGCCATGTATACAGATACTAGGAATTGGATTTGGTATTCTCCATGCAGGCTATAGCATCACAAATAGAACAAATATAGCTGCAAGCAGCGATCCGGGTTCCTCCGCAAAATATTATAAACATGTACACTGCAGAAGATCGAGAGTTGGACAACAAGAGAGCAAAACTACTTCATGTTTGGCCAACAACAATAGGCTTAATGGGGATTTGAACTCATGAGCATAAGGTTACAAGTCAGTCTCTATCCTCTCTGCTACACACCAACTGTTGAGATTGTGTGAATAGAAAGGACAGAGTATTAACTTTGCTCAGCTTTGGGACAAAGGTTAGGAATTTCAAGGTGAAATTGCATGAATTTCTGCAGGGTATTTCAGAATTATGTCATCCTGTTTAACTAAACTGATAATCAAAATGATGACAGGCCAAAATATAATGGCTGTATTCCAACCTACTACTTTATACTTTACAGGTCACCATCCCAGCCCTTTGAGCTATTCTCAGTGTTGAATATTGTCATGTTCAGTTACTGTGTTAAAAAGTAAGCTGTTTCTCCTGTGGTGAGCGTTGTTAGATTCAGCCAACGTTGAAACTGCTCCAATTCAATCATATTTTGACATACCACGGTGAAATTGTTTGTGGGACTTCAGAATGATGTCATCCTATTGAACTAAACAGATAATCAAAATGATGACAGGCCAAAAGATAATGGCTGGATTCCAACCTCCGACCTTATACTTTACAGGTCAGCATCCCAGCCCATTGAGCTATTCTCAGTGTTGAATATGGTCATGTTCAGTTACTGTATTAAAAAGTAAGCTGTTTCTCCTGTGGTAAGCGTTGTTAGATTCAGCCAAAGTTGAAACTGCTTATACATTTCCTATCAAAATGGGACAACAGGATGACTGGGTTGCTGCTGTAAAGAATAACTTACTTATAGTTTTTATAAAAGATTGTTTGGAGTGCCATAATTTGTCATTGAAGGGAATTTCAAATCATGCCTAGCATCAGTGGGGATGTGTCCTGGCTTAGGTTACTGAAATGAATTTGTGCAACAGACAAGGGATCCACCTGAGCAATCAATTTACTTAATTAGAGATAACCATTAGCGTTATCTCTGCCATGCGTAGACTACAAGTACATTAAGTCATTTTAGTAGACGCTCTTATCCAGAGCGACTTACAGTAAGTACAGGGATATTCTCCCCGAGGCAAGTAGGATGAAGTGCCTTGCCCAAGGACACAACGTCATTTGGCACGGGCGGGAATTGAACCAACAACCTTCTGATTAATAGCCCGACTCCCTAACGGCTCAGCCATCTGACCTCCAGTAGCTAGCTACTGTGCAGTGGTTTTGCAGTGGTTTACACAGTCTCGCTAAACAGACGATTGGAGTGTTGTGATGGGCTCAAATAAACACGCATTGCTATGTTTTACAACCGGAGGATTTATCGGAAGACTAGAAACCGTTTTGTCTGAATAAAAAATAAAAAACTATGCCTCTGACTGGTTTTGAACCTACAACCCTTTGCTTACCAGCACAACATCTCAGCCAATTGAGCAATTCCTAGGCATGGAATACACAAAGTTCAATAACTGGATAATAAAAGAAAGCTGTTTCTCCAATGGCGAGCATTGTTAGATTTGGTCCAAGTTCAAACAGCTGTAATTCAGTCATATTTTGACATATCAAGGTAAACCTTGCATGGTACTTCAGAGGCATGTCACCTTAAAGCCTATTAGGTTTGAAGATCCTTAAAAAATACATTTGATTTAGTGACACAAACATATTGAGGCAATGTGGACATTTACATATATACACCCCTTTCAGCCATTTTGTACTTGATTCAATTGCTTTAAGTAACATTTCTAAATACGTCAATGATACATATCTGTACCAAATTTCAAGTCAATTAGACCTTTGTTTCAAGAGAAGAGGAATTTTGAAGGTTTTCCAAAATTATCACTGTACAGGGAAATCCATCATGGCGGACCTTATCGGTCTTTGAGGCTTTTTTGTTCCTCATGAAAAATGAATCATGCACACCAAGTTTCAGAAGAATTGGAGCAATGGGGTGGAAATGCAATCACTTAGAAAATTGGACTTTTGGGCATGGCCTGTGGCGCCCCCTATGATCCGATGTGGCCCATATTTGGTGTGGGGGTACCCACTTGGATGTAGTATCAATGTGCCAAATTAGAAAATTTATGACAAGGGACTTTTTGAGATATTGGGGCGCAAGGAGAAGAAAAATAATAACAAATATAGCTGCAAGCAGCGATGCAGGTTCCTCCGCAAAATATTTTAAACATGTACAATTTAGAAGATCGAGAGTTGGACAACAAAAGAGCAAAACTGCTTCATGTTTGGCCAACAACAGGCTGAATGGGGATTTGAACTCATGAGCATAAGGTTACAAGTCAGTCTCTCTATCCTCTCTGCTACACACCAACTGTTGAGATTGTACGAATAGAAAGGGCAGAGTATTAGCTTTGGTCAGCTTTGGGACAAAGGTTAAGAAACGGTTGACATTTCAAGGTGAAATTGCTTGAAATTGTGCATTGTATTTCAGAATGATGTCTGCCTGTTTAACTAAACAGATAATCAAAATGATGACAGGCCAAAAGATAATGGCTGGATTCAAACCTACTACCTTATACTTTACAGGTCACCATCCCAGCCCATTGAGCTATTCTCAGTGTTGAATAGTGTCATGTTCAGTAACTGTATTAAAAAGTAAGCTGTTTCTCCTGTGGTAAGCGTTGTTAGATTCAGCCAAAGTTGAAACTGCTTGTAAATTTCCTATAAAAATGGGACAACGGGATGACTGGGTTGCAGCTGTAAAGAATAACTTACTTACAGTTTTTTAAAAAGGTTGTTTGGAGTGCCATAACTTGTCATGGAAGGGAATTTTAAATCATGCCTAGCATCAGTGGGGATGTGTCCTGGCTTAGGTTACTGAAATAAATTTGTGCAACAGACAAGGGATCCACCTGAACAATCAATTTACTTCATTAGAGATAACCATTAGCATTATCTCTACCATGCGTAGACTACAAGTACATTAAGTCATTTTAGCAGACGCTCTTATCCAGAGCGACTTACAGTAAGTACAGGGATATTCTCCCCGAGGTAAGTAGGATGAAGTGCCTTTCCCAAGGACACAACGTCATTTGGCACGGGCGGTAATCGAACCAACAACCTTCTTATTAATAGCCCAACTCCCTAACGGCTCAGCCATCCGACCTCCAGTAGCTAGCTACTGTGGTGAACCTGGCTTGTTTTGCAGTGGTTTACACAGTCTCGCTAAACAGACGATTGGAGTGTTGTGATGGGCTCAAATAAACACGCATTGCTATGTTTTACAACCGGAGGATTTATCGGAAGACTAGAAACCGTTTTGTCAGAATGAAAAATAAAAAACTATGCCTCTGACTGGTTTTGAACCTACAACCCTTTGCATACCAGCACAACATCTCAGCCAATTGAGCAATTCCCAGGCATGGAATACACAAAGTTCAATAACTGGATAGTAAAAAAAGCTGTTTCTCCAATGGCGAGCATTGTTAGATTTGGTCCAAGTTCAAACAGCTGTAATTCAGTCATATTTTGACATATCAAGGTAAAACTTTTTATGGTACTTCAGAGGCATGTCACCTTAAAGCCTATTAGGTTTGAACCATCCTTCAAAAATACATTTGATTCAGTGACACAAACATATTGAGGCAATGTGGACATTTACATAAATACACCCCTTTCAGCCATTTTGTACTTGATTCAATTGCCTTAAATAACATTTCTCAATACGTCAATGATATATATCTGTACCAAATGTCAAGTCAATTAGACCTTTGGTTCAAGAGAAGAGGAATTTTGAATGTTTTCCATAATTATCACTGTACATGAAAATCCATCATGGCAGACCTTATGGGTCTTTGAGGCTTTTTTGTTCCTCATGAAAAATGAGGCATGCACACCAAGTTTCAGAAGAATTGGAGCAATGGGTAGAAATGCCATCACTTTGAAAATTTAACTTTTGGGCGTGGTCTGTGGCGCCCCCTATGGTCCGATGTGGCCCATATTTGGTGTGGGGGTACCCACTTGAATGTAGTATCAATGTACCAAATTAGAAAATGTATGGCATGGGACTTTTTGAGATATTGGGGCGCAAGGAGAAGAAAAATAATAAGAAAAACAAGAATACCAACAATAACAATAGGTTCCCTCCTACCGGAGGAACCTAATAAGAATACCAACAATAACAATAGGTTCCCTCCTACCGGAGGAACCTAGTAATAAGAATACCAACAATAACAATAGGTTCCCTCCTACCGGAGGAACCTAATAATAATAAAACTAAAGAAAACAATAGGTTTCCTCCTGACGGAGTTACCCTAATAATAATACCAACAATTACAATAGGTTCCCTCCTACCGGAGGAACCCTAACAAGACAAAACAACAATACAAGGACAGATAGTACCAGTATGAGCAAAAATAAGAATGGAGGTAGTGCAACAATAGTAATGTTAAATCAAGTTAAATAAAGTCCCATAAAGTTCATTTTTAGGATTTATTTAGGAGGGCTATTGCTTGGGGGCTTGTTTGAGGGCTATACGAACTGTCAGTTGTGAAAAAGAGAGAGTGTTGATAGAGAGTCAAAAGCAATATTCCTTTTCCATTCTTGAATGCTAGCCGGCGCTACACTGGTGTCAGAAGTGGGATAACCATGACAACGAAACGAACACTCGATGAAGAATTATGGAAGATGGAGGAAGATGTCCAGCGGCTGTGGAACGAGCTCCTAACTCTCCAGCTGGCGGGAGAAGACGGTACATCAACAGCCCGACCCAGCAAGTGAGGATCAGCGCCGGGAGAGTCCACCCAACGCTACGACCGGAACGGCCTGCCGCGGCATGAGAAGAGCGGAAGAAGATCCGGGGCGGGAGAGTCTGCTCCCCGTTACAATCTCCGGAGTGGTTATTGGCAGATAGAGTTGGCACCCGAGGACAAGCCAAAAACGGCATTCACTATTGGTCAAGGGCTCTGGCATTTCCGGGTTATGCCGTTTGGCCTCTGCAATGCCCTGCCACCTTTGAGAGGTTAATGGAGCGGGTCCTGACAGATGTTCCCCGGAGCCAGTGTGTGGTCTACCTCGACGACTTGCTGGTCCACGCCACTGACTTTGGGAAGGCAGTGGAGAACCTCCATCGGGTCTCCAAAGAGATCCGGGGAGCCAGACTGCGCCTCAGCCCAAAGAAGTGTGACCTCTTGCGGCGAGAGGTCAAGTTTTTGGGCCATGTTGTCAAGGAAGAGGGCGTGGCCACCGACCCGGCAAAGGTGGAAACAGTGAGAAACTGGCCAGTACCTCGACACGTTGGAGAGGTGCGCAGCTTCCTGGGACTCACCTCGTCTTACAGTACGCTTTGTCCAGGGGTTCGCATCCATCGCCAGTCCCCTCCACAGCCTCACCGACAAGGGGCAGGAATTCATCTGGGACGATGATTGTGCGCTGGCATTTGCTCAACTTCGCGCCGCCTTGAGGGATGCCCCTGTTTTAGCGCTGCCAGATCCCAAACATAAGTTTATTGTCGATACCGACGCAAGTGATGTGGGGATTGGGGCAGTGCTGTCCCAGGAGGGACATGGTGGAGAGAGAGCCGTGGCTTACTACAGTCGGGCTTTGAACCGCCCAGAACGTAAATACTGTGTTACCCGGAGAGAACTTCTGGCGGTGGTCTCGGCACTTCATCATTTTCGACCCTACCTCTACAGTCAATCCTTTCTGCTGCAAACTGATCATGCCTCTCTGACCTGGCTGCTCAACTTCAAGGAACCGGAAGGACAGTTAGCCAGGTGGATGGAGGCACTGCAGAGCTACGACATGGAGATGCAGCATCGGGCGGGACGGCTGCACAGCAACACGGACGCCCTCTCCCGCCGCCCCTGTGAAGAAGCAGACTGCCGTCATTGTCAGTGCCAAGAAGAACGGGATCGCCTAACTCCCCGGGTGGCCACGACTCGAACGGATGAGACAGTAGAAGGGTGTCTGTCCGCAGTGAGTGACCCAGAGTGGCAGGCAGCGCAAGCAGACGACCCATCTTAGCTGCAGTGGGACTCGGTTGACACTGGAGTGCGCCCTCCTTGGCAAGATGTCTCCGCCGCATCTGTTGAGATCAAGGCTTAGTACTCACAGTGGGCTTCCCTAGCCCGGCGAAACAGACTGCTCTACCGGATTTGGCGGGCCCCGGGTCTCGGGGGCAGCACATGGCAGCAATTGGTGCCCAAGAACTGGCATCAGCGGGTGCTGAGAGCCGTCTATGGTTCCATGGGAGCAGGCCACTTTGGAGTGGCAAAGAGCCCCAACCGACTGCGGCAGCGGTTCTACTGGGCGGGGCTCAGGCAGGACACTGAACTGTTTGTGCATTGTTGTGATGCTTGCACCGCCAGGAAAGGACCTTCCGGGCGGTCACATGCTCCCCCGCAGCAGTACCAAGTAGGGGCACCCATGGAACGGATTGGGGTGGACTTCCTTGGACCTTTCCCTACCACTGATGCCGGAAACCATTACATCCTGGTGGCAATGGACTACTTTACCAAGTGGCCTGAGGCATATGCAGTCCCCGACCAGAGCGCCATTACAACAGCGGAGAAGCTGGTGTGTGAGATGTTCTGCCGGTTTGGGGCTCCACAAGAGCTTCACAGCGATCAGGGGCGAAATTTCGAGGCACAGGTGTTCGGGGAGGTTGTCAGCGGATGGGGGTGAATAAGACCAGGACAACACCCCTCTACCCACAGAGCGATGGGCTCGTCAAATGCTTTAATAGAACGCTGGTTGCACAACTAGCTATCGTCACTTTCCAACACCAACGCGACTGGGATCACCACCTGCCGATGGTCCTGTGGGCATACCGATCAGCAGTACAAGAGAGCACTGGGTGCACACCAGCTGCATTGATGTTTGGGAGAGAGCTGCGGATGCCGGTGGACCTGGCTTTTGGAACGCCCCCCAACACTGAACTGCCCACAATACCTGGGTACGAGTATCTGCGGGACCTGCAACAGCGCCTGGCCGTGGCGCACGACTACACTTGACAGCACCAGGCCGAGGCGGGAGTGCCCGCTGTCACGTTCTCACCTGTAGAGAAGGTCTGGGTCTATCAGCCAATACCAAAGAAGGGTGTCTCTCCTAAGCTCACGAGCCAGTGGGTGGGGCCCTGTGAAGTGTTGGAGTAGATTTCAGATGTAGTGTACCAGGTGAAACTGAACATCAGGAAGCGGATAGTGGTGTTGTATCGGGATCGGTTGGCACCTTACCGCCTCCTGGCTGAACGACATACTGTTGGGTACCAGCCCTGCTCACCCGACGCAGCTTCACCACCACCTAACACCCTGCCCATCCTACCTGACTTTGCAATTGTTGGTGGTGGGCAACAGACTGTCACTCCACAGGCACCAAGACTGAGGGCACAGCTTCCCCGTCGCTTTACTAACTTTGTTCTGAGTTAGCGTTTAGTTGCTGTGGACAGGCAACACGCTAGAGGCGGCCATCTAGCAACCATGCTCTTGGCACCCAGAATGCACCGCGGCAGGCAGAAATGCTAAGAATTATAAGGTTTTAGCGTGGTTACATAAGCATTGTTTACAGTTCTATTGTTGTGTTTATTCTGTTTTGATGTGTATAACGTGTTAATCTGTGTTTTGGATAGGTTGAGTGCTAACTCTGATGGTGAATGTTGGCTAGTTTGAGGGCTATACGAACTGTCCAATATGAAAAGGAGAAAGTGTTGATAGAGAGTCAAGATCAATATTCCTTTTCCATTCTTGAATGCTAGCCGGCGCTACACTGGTGTCAGAAGTGGGATGACCATAACAACGAAACGAACACTCGATGAAGAATTATGGAAGATGGAGGAAGATGTCCAGCGGCTGCGGAACGAGCTCCTAACTCTCCAGCTGGCGAATAATAAAGCGTCAGGAGCAATATTCCTTCTCCATTCTTGAATGCCAGCCGGTACTACAGTATGCTCATGAATATATAGATGAGCTGCGCGCTGATTGGTTAGTTTACAACGAGTGACGCTGCGGAGCAAAGCGCAACATGGCCAACAGTACACAGTGAAACATCAAAGGTGGAGACTTAATATAAAAACGTACATATAAATCTATTGTGTCTACACAACACGGTTTTCAACAGATTGACTAGACATCATTCGAACAGTCATCATTCGACAGTCGTCTCACATTCGGAAGTCGCTACTTTGCAGCGCCGAGTTAGGGACCGGGTAAAAATAACCCATACAATTTTGAAAAATTATGACATTTATAATATTTGTATGACTATAAAACCTCAAACAAACAGCAGAGCATTCCAACAATGTCTGACCTACTTCCACACCCTTTACTTTTTCAATAAACTTTTTAAATGATAGAAAATCGCTAATCTCTGAAAATAGCATGACATCCTTGCAAATCTCAAAAACTTTTCCAGACTTGGGTCAAAAAATCTCAAATATACACCAGATTATTATAATAGTGTCTGGCCTACTTCCACATCCTTTACTTTTTCAATAATGTTTTTAAAAAAATGATAGTAAATCGCTAATCTCTGAAAATAGCATGAAATCATTGATAATCTCAATAACTTTTTCAAACTTGTTTCAAAAAATCTCAAATATACACCTGATTATTATAATAGTGTCTTGCCTACTTCCACATTATTTACTTTTTCAATAATGTTTTTAAAAAAATGATAGTAAATCGCAAATCTCTGAAAATAGCATGAAATCCTTGCTAATCTCAATATCTTTTCCAGACTTGGGTCAAAAAATCTCGAATATACACCCGATTATTCCAATAGTGTCTGTCCTACTTCCACACCCTTTACTTTTTTAATAAAACCTTTTAAAAAATGATAGAAAATCGCTAATCTCTGAAAATAGCATGAAATCCTTGCTAATCTCAATAACTTTTTCAAACTTGTTTCAAAAAATCTCAAATATACACCTGATTATTATAATAGTGTCTGGCCTACTTCCACACTCTTTACTTTTTCAATAATGTGTTTTTAAAAATGATAGAAAATCGCTAAACTCTGAAAATAGCATGAAAACCTTGCTAATCTCAATATCTTTTCCAGATTTGGGTCAAAAAATCTCAAATATACACCAGATTATTCTAAGAGTGTCTGGCCTACTTCCACACCGTTTACCTTTTCAATAATGTTTTTTAAAAAATGATAGTAAATCGCTAATCTCTGAAAAAAGCATGAAATCATTGATAATCTCAATAACTTTTTCAAACTTGTTTAAAAAAATCTCAAATATACACCTGATTATTATAATAGTGTCTTGCCTACTTCCACACCCTTTACTTTTTCAATAATGTTTTTAAAAAAATGATAGAAAATCGCTAATCTCTGAAAATAGCATGAAATCCTTGCTAATCTCAATATATTTTCCAGACTTGGGTCAAAAAATCTCGAATATACACCCGATTATTCTAATAGTGTCTGTCCTACTTCCGCACCCTTTACTTTTTTAATAAAACCTTTTAAAAAATAATAGAAAATCGCTAATCTCTGAAAATAGAATGAAATCCTTGCTAATCTCAATAACTTTTATGGAACCCCATATATATTATGATTACAGCCTTTGCTTATTTTCATTGCCTGTTTCTTTTTTATCTTAAGCGTGCATTTAAACACAGTGGCACAAGTTGTGGCAATGAGTTTTGCCAAACAAAGAAAACCAGATCTCTGACAATAAAGGACAACACAACACCAGGCTTAGGTCTCAATCATGTCTCTCTCAGCTCTGAAAGCCGGAGGACCATCTTTTATAGGGCACAAGAATGTAAACATAGATTATGACAGTCAGACAGTAATGACGTTACGACAGTCTCAGAGAAAGAGATTCACTGCTCCCAACACCATGACAACTCTCAGACTAGAGAGTTCATATGGAGCTCTACTTGTAGTCATGACAAGGAACGTTTAGCCAGTACTTTCTTCTGACCCCGAACATCTATTAATCCTGACACATAGACACAATCTACTCTTATTAATAGCAAGCTTACATGAGAACTTACTAACTAGTATCCAATGACTAGTTCTATTGATAAGTGAATAATGTAAGCACATAGGAAATCCCAATTTCTTCATAACTCTTCTTTCATTGGCTCCCTTGCATAGACCTTGCGCGCGTGTGTGTGAGTGTTTGCGTCATCAACCCTGGTTGACCATATAGGTGTCAAGAAAATGGTCACCAGAGTTTGCGTCTCCATCATGATTACTCGTCTTCTATAACATTTCAGAGGGATTTCATGCTATTTTCAGAGTTTAACGATTTTCTATCATTTTTAAAACACATTATTGAAAAAGTAAAGGGTGTGGAAGTAGGCCAGACACTATTAGAATAATCTGGTGTGTATTTGAGATTTTTCTCAACAATTCCGGAAAAGTTATTTAGATTTGCAAGGATTTCATGCTATTTTCAGAGTTTAGCGATTTTCTATCATTTTTAAAAACACATTATTGAAAAAATAAAAGGTGTGGAAGTAGGCCAGACACTATTAGAATAATCTGGTGTGTATTTGAGATCTTTCTCAATAAATCTGGAAAAGATATTGATATTAGCAAGGATTTCATGCTATTTTCAGAGATTAGCGATTTACTATCATTTAAAAAAAATATATTATTGAAAAAGTAAAGGGTGTGGAAGTAGGCCAGACACTATTAGAATAATCTGGTGTATATTTGAGATTTTTGGACCCAAATCTGGAAAAGATATTGAGATTAGCAAGGATTTCATGCTATTTTCAGAGATTAGCGATTTACTATCATTTAAAAAAAATATATTATTGAAAAAGTAAAGGGTGTGGAAGTAGGCCAGACACTATTAGAATAATCTGGTGTATATTTGAGATTTTTGGACCCAAATCTGGAAAAGATATTGAGATTAGCAAGGATTTCATGCTATTTTCAGAGTTAAGCGATTTTCTATCATTTTTAAAAACACATTATTGAAAAAGTCAAGGGTGTGGAAGTAGGCCAGACACTATTGGAATAATCTGGTGTGTATTTGAGATTTTTCTCCATAAGTCTGGAAAAGTTATTGAAATTTGCAAGGATTTCATGCTATTTTCAGAGATTTGCGATTTACTATCATTTTTTTTAAAAACATTATTGAAAAAGTAAAGAATGTGGAAGTAGGCAAGACACTATTATAATAATCAGGTGTATATTTGAGATTTTTTGAAACAAGTTTGAAAAACGTTATTGAGATTATCAATGATTTCATGCTATTTTCAGAGATTAGCGATTTACTATCATTTTTTTAAAAACATTATTGAAAAAGTAAAGGATGTGGAAGTAGGCCAGACACTATTAGAATAATCAGGTGTATATTCGAGATTTTTTTAAACAAGTTTGAAAAAGATATTGAGATTAGCAAGGATTTCATGCTATTTTCAGAGATTAGCGATTTCTATCATTTTTTTTTATGTTTTATTGAAAAAGTAAAGGGTGTGGAAGTAGGCCAGACACTATTATAATAATAAGGTGTATATTCGAGATTTTTTTAAACAAGTTTGAAAAAGATATTGAGATTAGCAAGGATTTCATGCTATTTTCAGAGATTTGCGATTTACTATCATTTTTTTAAAAACATTATTGAAAAAGTAAAGGGTGTGGAAGTAGGCCAGACACTATTAGAATAATATGGTGTATATTTGAGATTTTTTGACCCAAGTCTGGAAATATTATTATGATTAGCAAGGATTTCATGCTATTTTCAGAGATTAGCGATTTTCTATCATTTTTTTTAATGTTTCATTGAAAAAGTAAAGGGTGTGGAAGTAGGCCAGACACTATTAGAATAATCAGGTGTATATTTGAGATTTTTTGACCCAAGTCTGGAAAAGATATTGAGATTAGCAAGGATTTCATGCTATTTTCAGAGATTAGCGATTTTCTATCATTTTTAAAAAAAAATTATTGAAAAAGTAAAGGGTGTGGAAGTAGGCCAGGCACTATTAGAATAATATGGTGTATATTTGAGATTTTTTGACCCAAGTCTGGAAAAAATATTGAGATTAGCAAGGATTTCATGTTATTTTCAGAGATTAGCGATTTACTATCATTTAAAAAAAAAATATAATTGAAAAAGTAAAGGGTGTGGAAGTAAGCCAGACACTATTAAAATAATCTGGTGTATATTTGAGATTTTTTGACGCAAATCTGGAAAAGATATTGAGATTAGCAAGGATTTCATGCTATTTTCAGAGATTAGCGATTTTCTATAATTTAAAAAAAAACATTACTGAAAAAGTAAAGGGTGTGGAAGTAGGCCAAACACTATTAGAATAATATGGTTTATATTCGAGATTTTTTGACCCAAGTCTGGAAATATTATTGAGATTAGCAAGGATTTCTTGCTACTTTCAGAGATTAGCGATTTTCTATAATTTTTTTTAAAACATTATTGAAAAAGTAAAGGGTGTGGAAGTAGGCCAGACACTATTATAATAATCAGGTGTATATTCGAGATTTTTTTAAACAAGTTTGAAAAAGATATTGAGATTAGCAAGGATTTCATGCTATTTTCAGAGATTAGCGATTTTCTATCATTTTTTAAAAGGTTTTATTAAAAAAGTAAAGGGTGTGGAAGTAGGCCAGACACTATTATAATAATCAGGTGTATATTCGAGATTTTTTTAAACAAGTTTGAAAAAGATATTTAGATTAGCAAGGATTTCATGTTATTTTCAGAGATTTGCGATTTACTATCATTTTTTTAAAAACATTATTGAAAAAGTAAAGGGTGTGGAAGTAGGCCAGACACTATTAGAATAATCTGGTGTGTATTTGAGATTTTTCTCAACAATTCCGGAAAGGTTATTTAGATTTGCAAGGATTTCATGCTATTTTCAGAGTTTAGCGATTTTCTATCATTTTTAAAAACACATTATTGAAAAAATAAAAGGTGTGGAAGTAGGCCAGACACTATTAGAATAATCTGGTGTGTATTTGAGATCTTTCTCAATAAATCTGGAAAAGATATTGAGATTAGCAAGGATTTCATGCTATTTTCAGAGATTAGCGATTTACTATCATTTAAAAAAAATATATTATTGAAAAAGTAAAGGGTGTGGAAGTAGGCCAGACACTATTAGAATAATATGGTGTATATTTGAGATTTTTTGACCCAAGTCTGGAAATATTATTGAGATTAGCAAGGATTTCATGCTATTTTCAGAGATTAGCGATTTTCTATCATTTTTTTTAATGTTTCATTGAAAAAGTCAAGGGTGTGGAAGTAGGCCAGACACTATTAGAATAATCAGGTGTATATTCGAGATTTTTTGACCCAAGTCTGGAAAAGATATTGAGATTACCAAGGATTTCATGCTATTTTCAGAGATTAGCGATTTTCTATCATTTTTTTAAAAGAATTATTGAAAAAGTAAAGGGTGTGGAAGTAGGCCAGGCACTATTAGAATAATATGGTGTGTATTTGAGATCTTTCTCAATAAATCTGGAAAAGATATTGAGATTAGCAAGGATTTCATGCTATTTTCAGAGATTAGCGATTTTCTATCATTTTTTTAAAAACATTACTGAAAAAGTAAAGGGTGTGGAAGTAGGCAAGACACTATTATAATAATCAGGTGTATATTTGAGATTTTTTGAAACAAGTTTGAAAAACGTTATTGAGATTATCAATGATTTCATGCTATTTTCAGAGATTAGCGATTTACTATCATTTTTTTAAAAACATTATTGAAAAAGTAAAGGGTGTGGAAGTAGGCCAGACACTATTAGAATAATATGGTGTATATTTGAGATTTTTTGACCCAAGTCTGGAAATATTATTGAGATTAGCAAGGATTTCATGCTATTTTCAGAGATTAGCGATTTTCTATCATTTTTTTTAATGTTTCATTGAAAAAGTAAAGGGTGTGGAAGTAGGCCAGACACTATTAGAATAATCAGGTGTATATTTGAGATTTTTTGACCCAAGTCTGGAAAAGATATTGAGATTAGCAAGGATTTCATGCTATTTTCAGAGATTAGCGATTTTCTATCATTTTTTAAAAAAAATTATTGAAAAAGTAAAGGGTGTGGAAGTAGGCCAGGCACTATTAGAATAATATGGTGTATATTTGAGATTTTTTGACCCAAGTCTGGAAAAAATATTGAGATTAGCAAGGATTTCATGTTATTTTCAGAGATTAGCGATTTACTATCATTTAAAAAAAAAATATAATTGAAAAAGTAAAGGGTGTGGAAGTAAGCCAGACACTATTAAAATAATCTGGTGTATATTTGAGATTTTTTGACCCAAATCTGGAAAAGATATTGAGATTAGCAAGGATTTCATGCTATTTTCAGAGATTAGCGATTTTCTATAATTTAAAAAAAAACATTACTGAAAAAGTAAAGGGTGTGGAAGTAGGCCAAACACTATTAGAATAATATGGTTTATATTCGAGATTTTTTGACCCAAGTCTGGAAATATTATTGAGATTAGCAAGGATTTCTTGCTACTTTCAGAGATTAGCGATTTTCTATAATTTTTTTTAAAACATTATTGAAAAAGTAAAGGGTGTGGAAGTAGGCCAGACACTATTATAATAATCAGGTGTATATTCGAGATTTTTTTAAACAAGTTTGAAAAAGATATTGAGATTAGCAAGGATTTCATGCTATTTTCAGAGATTAGCGATTTTCTATAATTTTTTAAAAGGTTTTATTAAAAAAGTAAAGGGTGTGGAAGTAGGCCAGACACTATTATAATAATCAGGTGTATATTCGAGATTTTTTTAAACAAGTTTGAAAAAGATATTTAGATTAGCAAGGATTTCATGTTATTTTCAGAGATTTGCGATTTACTATCATTTTTTTTAAAACATTATTGAAAAAGTAAAGGGTGTGGAAGTAGGCCAGACACTATTAGAATAATCTGGTGTGTATTTGAGATTTTTCTCAACAATTCCGGAAAGGTTATTTAGATTTGCAAGGATTTCATGCTATTTTCAGAGTTTAGCGATTTTCTATCATTTTTAAAAACACATTATTGAAAAAATAAAAGGTGTGGAAGTAGGCCAGACACTATTAGAATAATCTGGTGTGTATTTGAGATCTTTCTCAATAAATCTGGAAAAGATATTGAGATTAGCAAGGATTTCATGCTATTTTCAGAGATTAGCGATTTACTATCATTTAAAAAAAATATATTATTGAAAAAGTAAAGGGTGTGGAAGTAGGCCAGACACTATTAGAATAATATGGTGTATATTTGAGATTTTTTGACCCAAGTCTGGAAATATTATTGAGATTAGCAAGGATTTCATGCTATTTTCAGAGATTAGCGATTTTCTATCATTTTTTTTAATGTTTCATTGAAAAAGTCAAGGGTGTGGAAGTAGGCCAGACACTATTAGAATAATCAGGTGTATATTCGAGATTTTTTGACCCAAGTTTGGAAAAGATATTGAGATTACCAAGGATTTCATGCTATTTTCAGAGATTAGCGATTTTCTATCATTTTTTTAAAAGAATTATTGAAAAAGTAAAGGGTGTGGAAGTAGGCCAGGCACTATTAGAATAATATGGTGTGTATTTGAGATCTTTCTCAATAAATCTGGAAAAGATATTGAGATTAGCAAGGATTTCATGCTATTTTCAGAGATTAGCGATTTTCTATCATTTTTTTAAAAACATTACTGAAAAAGTAAAGGGTGTGGAAGTAGGCCAAACACTATTAGAATAATCTGGTGTATATTTGACATTTTTTGACCCAAATCTGGAAAAGATATTGAGATTAGCAAGGATTTCATGCTATTTTCAGAGTTTAGCGATTTTCTATCATTTTTAAAAACACATTATTGAAAAAGTAAAGGGTGTGGAAGTAGGCAAGATACTAATAGAATAATCTGGTGTATATTTGAGATTTTTTGACCCAAGTCTGGAAAAGATATTGAGATTAGCAAGGATTTCATGCTATTTTCAGAGATTAGCGATTTTCTATCATTTTTTTTAATGTTTTATTGAAAAAGTAAAGGGTGTGGAAGTAGGCCAGACACTATTATAATAATCAGGTGTATATTCGAGATTTTTTTAAACAAGTTTGAAAAAGATATTTAGATTAGCAAGGATTTTATGCTATTTTCAGAGATTAGCGATTTACTATCATTTTTTTAAAAGCGCTATTGAAAAAGTAAAGGAGGTGGAAGTAGGCCAGACACTATTATAATAATCAGGTGTATATTCGAGATTTTTTTAAACAAGTTTGAAAAGGTTATTGAGATTATCAATGATTTCATGCTATTTTCAGAGACTAGCGATTTTCTATCATTTAAAAGTTTTATTGAAAAAGTAAAGGGTGTGGAAGTAGGTCAGAAATTGTTGGAATGCTCTGCTGTTTGTTTGAGGTTTTATAGTCATACAAATATTATAAATGTCATCATTTTTCAAAATTGTATGGGTAATTTTCACCCGGTCCCTAACTCGGCGCTACAAAGTAGCGTCTTCCGAATGTGAGACGAATGTCGAATGTCGAATATGAAACTAACTTCACCTCGCTCTGAAACATACCACCAGAGCCTGTTTAAAGGTCACATGATATGCTGTTTTTGGATGCTTTTATATAGGCCTTAGTGGTTCCCTATTACTGTATCTGAAGTATCTTTCCCCAAATTCAGCCTTGGTGCATAAATACACCATAGTTTTCATGTCATGTGACCTTTAATAGGCGTGTTGTCAGGAGTGGATGTACTTCGAGTTGATTTAACTCATTCATATCAGCTTTTCTGGACCCGAAAAATTGAGGTTTACCACTTTAGTGTAAATCAACTCAGAGTTTAGGGTTAGGTTCACAGTTTGTTGAACCCGCTTTCTGGAATACCTCCCTGGCTTCCTTCCAAAAGTATGTATCTCTTGACGGCTTTGTGTATTATATCTTATACCTATACCTTATATATCTATAGCGAAAATAAAATTAAGATACTGGTTGTGCAGAGGCTCAGATGAAGGAACTAAAAAAAAGACTTTTGTTTTGATTTGCACATCCAAACACAGAGCAACTATTATGCTTTGTTCGTTTGCTAGCCATGATGTATCTCCAGGAGAAAACGATATTGCACTTGCCTTTGCACGATCGTAGCTCAGTTTCTCATGGGCGGGCCAGATTATCTGGGCGGGCAAAGCAGAGAGAGGGGAGGTAACCTTCCTCCTTGTGACATCACAAGGAGGAGATTTTCAAACAAAGAACACCCAGGGCTTGGGCTGTGTTCGAAATGTCTTAAAATGCGTCCTTCCTTCCTTCCTTCCTTTTAAGACAGCGAGGTCTGTTTGAAATGTCTTAAATCTTCTCTTCCTGTCTAATAAGATACCTTAAAATACGTCACATAACGGTCATTTTTTAAGAGAGCATCTGAACTGCCTTGCTGTCTTAATGGCGGCACGTATTACCCATAACTCTGTGCGCAGGGTTACCGTGAGCAACAAGTTAAACAGAATACTTTGACCGCCATTGCTCTAAGTTTTTACAATTCATATTTCAACTAAACGGTACTTATAAATCAGCATCTGAATGAAAATGTATTGAGAAATGGGCAGTGTAGTTGCTGAAAATATACTTATTATTATTGATAACACTCCTATTTGTAAATTTGCTCCGACTTTTCGATAACGTAGAGTAGCTAGCATCGCAGTGCAGTGCAGACACTAGCTAGTTGCTGCGTTTTATCATAATCCTATCAAATGAGTGAAATACACACACAAATGTTATGAGCTATTGAGCCTATGTCTAACACAAGTTTAAATACAGCTTAACTTGACTTAGTGTGACAATAAACTCAATGCAATTGACTGCCGTCTGACAAAGCGCGCTAGTGCGAGCACATAAGTACACGCAGCGCGATGACGTACATCCTGTCTAAATAGGCTGTTCGAAAACACCGGTTTTTAAGATACCTTACCCCAAAGAGAGCTGTTTCGTTAGACACCTGTCTAGTAAGACATCAAGGATTAAGACAGCTGTCTAAGTTTTCGAACACAGCCTTGGTTTACACCTATCGAAAATTCTAGCCACTGGGGGACCAAAGGCATTCTATAGGGGAACTCATTAATGTTAAATAACCTCCTAAAGTGAAGATTTCATGTCATGTGACCTTTAATAGGCGTGTTGTCATGAGTGGATGTACTTCGAGTTGATTCAACTCATTCATATCAGCTTTTCTGGACCCGAAAAATTGAGGTTTCCCACTTTAGTGTAAATCAACTCAGAGTTTAGGGTTAGGTTCACAGTTTTTTGAACCCGCTTTCTGGAATACCTCCCTGGTTTCCTTCCAAAAGTATGTATCTCTTGACGGCTTTGTGTATTATATCTTATACCTATACCTTATATATCTATAAGGTAAATATTGCACCAATAATATATTATAAATACAATTGTGACAAACTATGATGAATGTATGAGAATCATAGTTCAAGGCTCAAGTAGTTGTACCAATTGTTTGTATAGGGTGATTTCAGGTAATCACAATCAACAATTTTATTTTCAATTAGTGGTTAAACCCCTTCATTATGCTGCGATAGTATGCATTGTAACTTAATTTCCAGCCTTATCATTGAGAAATAGAATAGCTGCTGAACTTTCAATGTTTTTTTTCTGTACGGACTTCCTGTCAAGCCAGATCACACATACTCAGATGATGTCAGAGAAATAAAAACCACTGCATAGTGACTAGAAGTGTTGTATTTACAAGTCAAGATCAGCTTTAATGATTGGATGTCGATTTTGCACATACTAAATCATCAAAATGCTTAACTGTCACACTTTACCTGATGTCCCACCTTACCTGAACTCACCCTACTGCATGCAACCAGCCTACTAGTCTAGTATCATGCTTCCTACTTTTTTAGGGCAGCTTGAGTGTGAATTACATTACTTCCAGGGTTTCATTAAGACCCTAAATTAATATTAATTAGATATAAATGTATAAACTGTGGTTAATTTCCTTTCTGTTGAGGCTTTTCAAACCACTCACCAAATAAACCTTTTTTGTTTTCATATTCAAACTTTTGAATAAAGAATCTTTTATTTTTTATTATTTTATACAATTTCAATACTATTATAGAAAAAGAAACATCGCTACATCACTAGTTACCAAGAAACAAATCATAACCACCACTTTTGTACAAAAAGTCACCCATTTCTTCTTGCGCTCCAATTGGTGATTGGAGGGGGCGTACGTTGTTGTTCACTTCCGGCTGACAAGTGAGAGCAAAGATGGCCGCGGTTACCAGATGTTCGTTCACATTGGTTCGCCGTTTGGTAGGTTCACTTAAGCTATTCTAAATATTCCTCAATTGAAGTTTGACAAGCAAACTGAGATGCTACGTACACCGCCTGAGTATTGTGTGTTCTCCTAATACTTTACAGTCGCCACCAGTCTACCTTGTTTGCTAGCAAGGTACTGCTGTAGGTTACCTAGCAAGCTAACTACTAGCTAGGTACTGTAGGTAACCTTTCTTAGGCAGGACGTACAGCCTTTTGTAAAGTTTAGGCTCCCGTTCTTAAGCTGTGTAGTTTAACTATTTATCAGGGGTAAGATGTAGCAAGATGTACAAAAAACTAGAAACGGTACTTTCGGGAAATTGAGGTTGCAGCAGGGGCAGTTCTTTTTTTATTTTTTTTTACTATATTGATTCCCAACCTATTGTTTAAACTAATATCAAACATTTGGAGAGTTTTCATGTGTAATTCAAGTTGACACCTGAGATTTCTGTATGTTTTGAATACGTATGCATACTTATTGCATGGATTAAAAAGCATACATTTGTTGCTGCTCTTTTACACTGAGTGGAGTGTAGAATTAAACGATTCTCTTCTCGTTTCCATTAGTCCAAAAGGGAATGGTGATGGGCAATATGGCAGCCTCACCAGTCAATGGTGGCTGCTGATCTTTCAAATGGGGGAAGCTCATTTTCGGCCTATGTCATATACATTTTCCATTTATTTTGCTAGTTCACTGGCTAGTTCACCCCTTCGACACTAGCATAGCCTAGTCTATTGTATGAATAAGTGAAGGAACGATCTAACAAAACAATATTAAACTTGAAGGGAATGTGGGAATTAAGTTAAACTGAAACAACTAGGCCTAATGTGGTGTATGAAATGTATGACCAAAATTGGCTTGCAATTTCGCCTAGAAAATACAAAGAAACAGGTGGTTGCAGTTTGTCTTTCAACGAGTTGCAAAATCTGCGATGGGACTGACCTTGAACAGCTATCGGTGACTTTGTATAGTACAAAATCGCTGTCAATCAAAAGGAGATGCAGTCTTTCGACAGACCCTCCAATCATCACGCGGAAGCCCAGCGTCGAGTAGTTCGGATCATTTTAGTGATTCGGTTCTTTGAATCTCGTTCAGTAAAATGAGATTTTATTTTTTTCAAGTCAATCGTATATTTCAATGGGGGGGGGGGGGGGGGCTATACGTCTACTGCAAACACATCATATTCTCATGTAGGTGCATGACATGTGCACCAGTAGATACTATTTCAAAACAGTTTGTATGATTTGGTCATGTATTATCACACTAGCATTTAATTATCACGCCAAACAATTACACTGCCCTAAACTGTAAGTGTAAATGTAAAGTGAAAATAAAAAAAATCGGTCAGTGTGATGACTTGAGCGAATATCATTCACGTCCTACTAAAACAGCTGCCACGCGAAAGAGAAAGAGGAACTGTTTCCTCTACCAAAAAATACAATGCGGGTCACGTGAAAAAAGGATCCAAAGACTCATGAACGAATCATTCGTTTCCTCTAGGGGTGGAACGGTACACTCAAGTCACGGTTCGGTTCGTACCGCGGTTCAGACATCACGGTTCGGTACGAGTTCGGTACAATGGGGGAAAGGCAAAACAAAAATGCAGAAGCAGGGCTCCAGACTAACTACTGTACATGCAAGTCTTAGCTAAATGTATGATGCGCTTGTCGATCAGTCCTCCTACACCACGAAACGATAGGCTACTAGCTGAGCAACAGCGCAAACACAGGCAGGGTACAGTAGCAGCAACGCCGGCCCTGGTCCCTTACATATACAACAAAACAGGGACGTTGATGGAGCGCGAGTTGTCAGCTGCACCCTCCGTTTCACTAACGACTGATGAATGGACTTCTCGTGATACCGAAAGCTACCTCACGGTGACTGCTCATTTTATTGACTGAGTGGGAAATGAAAGCGTCAGTTCTACAGACACGGCCCCTGTATGAGCAGCACACAAGCACTCACCTAGCTGAGAAGCTACAGAAGGTCGTGGCAGAGTAGAAACTAGAGAGGCCTGGAAATTTGGAATTTATTGGGTGTGCACAACATCAGCACACATTAGCAACAACTCATAGAGACTACGCTCTGGATAAAGGCGTCTGCTAGACTAAATGCACGTTTTAGTTAGACAGCAATATCAGCGAGCCCTCAGCATTAGTACCGCAGCTAAAAGTCTAGGAAAGTTTAGGCTATTTTTCGCTATACTTACACTACGAACATTCATATTTAGCACTAGCGTTGCATAGGCTACGTCTTTAGTGCTGCTGCTAGCTATCTCTGACTCACTCAGGCACACTCGACTACACAGGTGGCGGCGCCAATCTGTTTCAGAGGTAAGGCGGGGCTACAGATTGTCCCTAAAGAACACGAATATCTTACAGTAGTTCCGCATTACATTAATTAATTGGCACGCGAGTTTTATTAATTTTTATACCGTATATTCTCCGTGCAATTTCACGAGCCGAACTGTGACGCCCGTACGGTTCGGTACGAATACATGTACCGGTCCACCCCTAGTTTCCTCTAGCTACAGAGCCTATGCAGGTCACGTGAAAAATGATCCAAAGACTCAAACCCGAAGACCGAGTCGGGAAATGAACGAATCATTTCTGTTTACTTGGACGAGCCTATGCAACAGTCCCGATGCGCGGCCATGAGAAAATGGACGAATCACTCTTTGAGAGGACTCGTTACTCCCGAGTCTTTGTAAGGATTCGTTCAAAATGAACGAATCGTTCACGAACGACACGTCACTAGCGTCCAAGCCAGCCCACTCCTCCATTCAATCCCAGAGACGCTGAGCGTCCAGGGCGCGACATAATCGCATCATTTATCCAATGACCGTGTAGTTTCGAAGAATTGGAAAAAAACTGTTCAAAGCAGCCCCATTGAAGTCCATGGAAGCTGAGCTTCAACAGGGAAATGCACTGTGGCGCTACGGGAATGTATGAGAAGGAAATCAGTCAGTCGACCTGCTAATATATGTAGCTGATTCTGAACAAACTCGTCTTCGATATGAACGTGTTTTTAATGCATTTAAAATGTTGACACAATAGTACATATTTGACCATGATTTTTTTTTTTTATTTTAGGGGAGCTGAGCTTCCCTTGCAGTCTTAAAGGTCACATGAAATGCTGTTTTTGGATTTGCTTTTATATAGGCCTTAGTAGTCCCCTAATACTGTATCTGAAGTCTCTTTCCAGAAAATGAACGTTATCCACATAACAACGAAGCGTACAACACTGCGTTACAGAATGTGTATTCACACACATACTTGATGCTATCTACCTTTACATTAGTTACAGTACCTCAGCTGATAGCTGCACAGCTAATGTTACAGCCAGATTCTAAGGGTAGCAAGCTAGGTAACCATATAGTAAACAACAAAATGATATAGCGGTAGTTGACTTACTTGTCCGAGGTTTGTAGCTGGACCAAGGAGTACTGATCCAGAATTTAATTTCAGACGGTCAGCAAGGCCAACTTTGTATTGGCAAAGGTGGTGGCTGAAAGTTTGGCGCAGACATGCAAAACTGAGGTTGTGTCGGCGCATTTCCAGAGAAAATAAAATTAAGATAGGCTACTGTTTGTGCAGAGGCTCCTTGTGATGAAGGAGCAGATTTTCAAACAGCGTTTGAGCCTTCATTTTCTCAAGCGCGGAGAAGAACACCCGGGGCTTGGTTTACTCTATCGAAAATTCTATCCACTGGGGGACCAAAGGCAGGCTAGAGGAACGCATATTAATGTTAAATCACCTCCTAAAGTGAAGTTTTCATGTCTTTAAAGAAATCGCCAATGAGCCTCACATAGTTTAAACAGTTGCATCAAAACGCAGACATTAGGTAATCCTGTATCAGAATCAGAAAAGATTTTATTTGCCTGTTCTATCTGTTCTATGCTCCCTAATGCAACCCTGTGAAATAGCCCTAGAATGAGGGATTTCTCTCTTTGATGGTATGCTCATAAATATTTAGAAGAGCTGCGTGCTAATTGGTTGGTTTACAACAAGCGAAGCTGCAGTGCAAAAACAAAACATAGCCAAACATGCATCGTGAATTTTATATTTACATGACAACACAGGTTATTTATTCGAATGAAACACTCAGGAAAATGAAATAACGTTAGCTGACCTATGCTAGATACAGGAGACGTGAGCATTGCTAATCACTGTGGGCGTCAAAATCATACTTACAGCTTGGAGTTGTGATGAGCATACGGTCGGAACAGCACCTCTTTTCAGTAGGGCTGTCCCCACTTGGTCGACTAGTCGATTTTCTGGTCGATATGCTCTTGGTCGACTAAGATTGTTTTAGCCGAGCTGCCACATGGCAGTGTGAGATCTGATTCCCGCTTGTGTCATCATTGCTGAATTAACTAAATGTTCAACAAAAATTGTAGATTATTTTATCCAAGACAAATAAACCAATTCGAAAAATATGTAATTTAAAAGAAAAGGTGTTACTGTTTTCCCGTTTCATTAATCTGCACTTTGTTTTGGTTCGGTGTTTGCACACGGCATGAGCACAATTGGCTGCAGAGCTAAAAACTCTGCCATAGCCTACTTTGTCGGTGTTATTAGTCAAAATGGCAAAGAAATATGTGGTATGGCAGCATTTCATTTAAGTACATTTACAAAGTACCGGGTGACTCGAGAAACGATGAATGCAACTGCCATCAACGGTTTATTTTTCATAGTTCGACGTTGAATATGATGTAGCCTACCACCTGAAAAACGTAAGTTGGTCTAGCCGTACTTCGCTCATGCTAACGCGCTGGGTTGAAAAATCAACATGCCTATTAAAAGAATCACATCCAAATCGAATGACATTTTCTCCGGCCAAGACAACATCTTTCTGTATTGCACCGTTCTCCACTCAGCTTCTAAGTTCGCATGCTGCAAGTTTTCAGGCAGTAATAAGCGCGCTCTGATGATTTGCGTGGTAAACAAACAATATTTATAATTTTTTTTACATTGTATGAGATACTAAATACCATCGGCATTTGGTTACAACAGGACTGGTGATACGAGTCTTATTATTAGTAGGCTATTAGCGGCTGAATCTGCAATGTCCAGCAGCCATCGAGTCAGATCGCGAAAATGGTTGTAGGTTTTTTTTATTTTATTTTTTCAAGTGTTTCAAAGTTCGATTAGACGATTTTCAGACGTCTTAGTCGAGTCTTGGTTGAGCAAAGAAAATCTTAGCCAGCCCTACTTTTCAGCAACAGCAGCTTAGCAAATCCTACTTTAAATTGACCAAGGTTTTCAAAACTGGTGGATTGTAATTCCGTTGGAAGTACACAGAGCAGCGCGCAGCTAAACTATTGTCTGAGATGTATGCGAATCCTGAGATTGGGGCGTGACGGTACAGACCAGAGTGAAATAGGGTAGATTTTTTTAAACCGACCATTTACAGCAGTAGTTTCAAATTGTAAGATTTGCCTAGGAAAAAGAGGTGTCAATTAGCCTGACGTTTTCATACTCATAATTCTAGTCAGAATATGATTCTGAAAACTCTCCGTTGGGCTGTGACTATGGGGCGTGTTTCAACCGAACTCGTAAAACCAATGCCTCTTCGCTCAATTGGATAGACCTACAACCATGTCAGCGAATATGTTCTCAAGAGCATGTTTCAAATAGGCTACAGCCAAACCCTTGTTCTCTTTTGATCAATAGTAATCGAGTTGATAAGCGTGTCTTCTAGGGCTGCCACTAACGACTATTTTTCTATCGATTAATCGAAACGATTAATTTTCCTCCAATTTTCCTTTTTTTTTTTTTACCATTTCAGTTCATTTTATTTTGAAAACAACAAACTGTATATGTCATTGACAAACAAACAAAAGCTTACAAATTAAAGTGCAAAACTGTAGGTTTAAACTATCAAATCCAACGTTAATTAAAATATTTAGAAAAGGTACATAACATATCCCAATTAACACGAACACACACCCCTTTTAAACCCAAAATTCCAAGGTGCTGGTTCTGGGCTGGTGCTTAGTTCGGTAATGATTCGATAGCAATACTCGCCAATTATCTAAGAACCAGGTAGTGTACATTTACCACACACTAGAGCCGGAGTAGGGCTAACGTCTTTAAATCACTTCATACGCCTCTATTGTCCTAGCAACGCGTCATGGTTACGGTTAACAAGTTAGCTAAATCACAAGAGAAAGGAAACTTCCGGAGCCGGCGATTGTCATGGTAACGCTCATAAAGTCATTGCGGTAAGCAAATTCTGATGCGAAATAAAACATGTGGGAACACAGCCTGTTACACCTGAATCTGGACAATTTGATCATACCTCTGCCTTCTACTATCGAGGGATGAGAGGCCAAACAGAAAAAAAGGCCTCAAATAACGTAAACTAGCAATAACGTAAACTTTATTATGTCTGTTGCTACGGAGGGCGGGTGAAGCAATGAACAACCTGAAAAGCTCAGAGTCTAATCAGTAGCTAGCTACCTCCACAGCAATAAAGTTGGTTACGTTTTAATAAAGGAGGTGGGACACAACTTTGTCTACCTTAAAGCAGACATAGAGCCTAGTCAGAGCCTCAAAGTCCCACATCACCGGTCCTGGATTTTAGTTTCATCGTCAGGTGAAATAGAAACGACTGGGTGCTCTCATGTATTGCTGGACCAGGACACTACTCACCCACAAAAAATCCTATATGAACACTTGCATCCCACCTTTACTGGCAGTACTGCAACTAAATCTGTGGAGGTCTTTCGTAGCCCAAACACAAAGTAGGATGCGGATTTCCTCCGTCAGCTTTTTGTCCACAAAATGAAATGAGTACACATACAATAGTGTTTTGGGTGGTCTCTTCAAGGCTAGGTTTTTCAGCTACATTCTTTTGTAGTACTCATCTGTTGGCAGGCGATGGAAACTGTACCATTTGTCACAAGAACAATCCCTTTTTGTTGTGGGTGTGTGTTCAACACACTGTCTTTGAAGCTACAGATTTAGCTAAATCTGGTTGTTAGCTGTAGTAAAGCCGCGAACAGCGCAACAGATAGCCTACCAGAGCTCCGCAATGACATTTTAAAACAATAATAATAACAATCAAATGACAACATATGTTTTAAAAAAAACAAGTTTTAGTTAAATTATAGTTGAAATTACTTTACAAAATTACTGTTGATGGCTGGCTGGGACTAACGTATAGCAAACCGCAACTTCCGCTACTCACCAGAAGTTGCACCCATAATCATTTCTACAGTAGACCCCCTGAGAATAATGTGGATAATGAATTGAAGCGTTTTTTGTATTTTTTTATTAAAGCAATGTCAGTATGTTGCCAGTCGAAACGAAATTAGCTTGCATAACACATCTAATACAGGAAGTAAATGCCCAGGTCCAGGTTCCCAGGACCACACGGAGCCGCTCACAAGGAGTGAATAACATACCTGCAAACTTGTCACTTTTCAGAAAAAAGCAGTTTTGAATGAAAAAAATGTCATCCACGTAAATCGTGCAGATCCAGAGTTTTTATTGGGGGGGGGGTACAATTTCCCATAAACGGGAGTTTCAAAAACCTACTGCAGTGTTTCCCACAGATTAGAAATCTAATTGTGGCGGGGAGGGGTGGGGGTTGTCAGACCGGGGGGGGGGTCGTAATAATTCCTTCGTTTATAATTCGTTACACAGTTAATTTGTTAATAATTTGTTACATTAAATATTAATCCAAAATGATTCAAACCTTCACAAATTAACAACAACTAACATATAATTTCTGCATTATGCATGTAGCAACGCTAGTGCTAAACAACTATTTAACTGGTCGGCTCCATGACGCTGAGTAAGTAGCTAGCTCCTGAGACTTCTCACCAAAAGAACGAAGGGGAAACTTCGAGTACTGTAAGTCGCTCTGGATAAGAGCGTCTGCTAAATGACTAAATGTAAATGTGAGTAAGGTACCTAGCGAAAAGTAGCCTCAACTTTCCTCGACTTTTAGCTACGGCACTAATGCTGAAGGCTCGCTGATATAGCTGTCGGTCTTACTAGAACGGCATATGTATGCATTGTTGCTAACGTGTGCTGACGTTGTGACTGTGTGCATATGTGGGAAAGACGCATGAGACGGAGGGAGAGCAGGGGAAAGGAAATGCAGCTGAACGAATACGCTGCGTGTTTTAACCTAAATAGCGATAAAAAAAAATGTTTTACGAAACGCAATGTGTGGCGGCCGGTGTTGATTCTGTGGCGCACCGCCACAAATTAGTCTGTGTGGGAAACACTGCTACTGCAGTCTTCACAATAAAGCATCTTTGGTGACACGTCAGGTGAGTCATTTGGCCCATCGCAATCAAGTGAACTGCAGCGTCTTCTTTGAAAAGGCTACAGTAGTCAGCTTGTCGGCTAGTCAGCTTGTCGGCTAGTCAGCTTGTCAGCTAACGCAAGATCAGCGAAATGTGTTGCAGTAGCCTACCTACAATGTTAGAGGTATTTATATTTGAAGGATTTTTGGCAAGGCTATCTCCTCCACTGCATTAGTATTGTTATCTGATTTTTTTATCTATATATTGTTGTAAGATTTGAGCCAAATGAAAACTAACACGTAATGAAACAAGACCAATTGGTGTCTGGTTTAATGAGTGATCGAAACACCTGCTCTGGCGGATCATTTAACGTTGATTTAATGCAGTCTGAGTTAGGCCGAATCCCAATACTCCCCCTTACCCCTTCCCCTTAGTTTTGCACGTTCCCGTGAGAGCTAGTGGTGTCCCAATACTCTTTTTGAGCTAGGGGTAGGGCTAAGACTAAGGGGTATACACCCCTTAAAACCAAGTAAGATTGGGAGCTTACTTGAAACCTAGGGCAATGTGAATACTGCGAGACTGGCAACAATGGCGGCCAGATCATCCAGAAAGTCCGATAAATATAATATTTTGGGCTTAATTAATTGAAAAAAAAATTATGAAAGTCTTGTTTTGTATGATACTCAGTCCTGAACATATATATTAATACCCATTTTCTTAATTGAAACGTTTCTAAAAATCGCAAGTTTGGTACGCAAATGTTACAGTGCAGAATTGCACATCAGTCCCGCATTTCTCTGACAAATATGTGTACAGTTTTAAGTAAACTTGAATTTCGTTTAATATCAGTGCATAACACTACTTGCTTTGGAGATTTTGATACGTGCTAGATGACGTACCTATAATCAAGTGGCGTCCCATTTCTTAGCGATATGTAGCCCTTACCCCTCAGTTTTGAGGGCCAAGGGCTAGGGGTAAACTAGGGGGAAGGGGGAGTATTGGGATTCGGCCTTAGCTTTAAACGTTTATGATCATGAAAAAGTAGCTTTGGTCCAGCCGGAAAATATTCAGGCAGTATCGCATATGCGACCAAAATTTGAACGGTTGCGAGTAAACATTTTCTTAGGTCGCACCGGTGCACCTAACCTCCTTCCATCCGCTGCCTCTCCAGGAAGGAAGCGTTTGTTTCTTCTTTGACGGAACTCACACTCATGGTTGGATCATATCGTGGTCTAAACTAATCAGAGACAGAGATGGGGCGGGTCTTTGCCTTTAATTGGCTGTGGTCCAGATATTCCTGTAGGCCTACACTGCTCCGTGCTGTGTGATTGAAATTACGACCTGAGCACCCGAGAATCAGTTATGGCAGACCTGAGCATTGTACGGCCCGCAGGCCACAACCGGCCCACAGGCCACAACCGGCCCACAGGCCACAACCGGCCCACAGGCTGTCCCAATCTGGCCGCGCGTGAGGTAAATAAAAAAATTACAAATAAATACATGTGTTGAGCGCTAGTAAATATGTTGTCCTGAAAGACTAGTGATCAGGCGATTTACATATGTGCGCTTGCGCAACCTCACCAACAGGAGAGTTAGCTGTTGGTTAGCCCCCTCGAAAATGAAAAACGAAAGGTTGATACAGAATGTAGAGTTTTTAACAAGACATGGACTTCCAAGTATCTGTTTACTGAGGTCAAAGTCAAAGCTGTGTTCTTAGTTCGCTAAGGTCGCTGTGTAGAAGGATTATAATTTGAATCGGCACTAAGGGACTAAAGAAAAAAACTAACATGGAACTTGAGAACTTGACAACTTCAGTGGGCGCTAGTTAAATTGCAGACCCGGATCATCACCTGTCAGCTGTCCTTCGCATATCCACCTCAGACATTCAGCCAGATTTCGATGCACTTGTTCAAACCCACTGGAATCCTCTCACAGAACAAAATGAACTGAAAAATAAGTATTGCTTTTTGTATAAAGTTGATCAATTGCATATCTTTAACATACTACAAAACAACTTTTCAGTGTTTGTGAAGATTAACTATTTACAAATAAAATGTAATGATTATTTTACTTTTTAGTGTTACTTCGATAGTCTTTTCCTAGTTGACCAACATGTAAAATATTTACAGAATATCCTTATTCTTCTGATAACCAGTAGCAGCTAATCAAAATATATACTTTACTGCTTTTACAATGGGGGAAAATTAATAGTAAGCAGCATTAAGTTCAAGTTATTGTTGATGCGGCCCTCCAACACATTTCAAGTTTCTTATGTGGCACCTTGTCAAAATGTATTGTCCACCCCTGCATTATGAAGCTAGGATTTTGATGCTAGGGAGAGTGTGGCAAACTGGTTTAGCCAAGGCCAAAGGGCAAGAAAGCCAAATTACAGGGGTTGGCCATCTGAAGGGCATGCGACAGCAAGGGGGGACCCGCTATAAGACTTTGAGCCATGAAATGTTAGGTCAGTAGCACTTTCTATTTTGACATTTTTTATTTCGCTTGTAATGTTTTAGTTTAGCAGCTCAGTGTAGCACTTAAAATATATATTTTTTTATATACAGTTTAATTGTGCTTCAAATAAAACCAATATTTACCTACACCTTATTCTTGTTTAACATCATTTACATAATATATATGAATGTATATGGAGCGTGATAAAAAGGTGTCCTTGAAATTGTGGCGACACAAGTAAAAATGTGGGTGCACCTACATTTTGTGCTGGTGCACCTAAGTAAAAAGGTTAGGCGCACCAGTGCAACTAAGGGAAAAAGTTAGTCTGGAGCCTGGGGCTGGGCGATATGGGTAAAAAATTATCGATATAGATATTTATATTTACATTCGATAACGATAATTAAACGATATACCACAGATCTGTAGTAGCTAAATAAGTCTCCTCCTCAACTTTTTACCTACACTCGGCATAAGGTTTAGGCAGAGCAGTGTGAGAGAAATGTTTGCGGCCAGGGAGCACGTACCTGGGGTCAAGTAACTTGAGCTTTTTAAAACCTTGCTTTTTATCAATAGCCTACTTATCAATACCTTGGCGCAAACTCACACTTTCTGCATGTTCCAACGAGTGATTTTGCTTCAGGTGGTAAAAAAGGTTTCATATATATTAGTATTAATCACATTGTGATTAATACTAATCACATTAATTAATACTACACAGTACTAGTCACAATGTGTACTTCTGTTTTTGGCTACCTGCAATGCTTTGGGGCTATCTTGTTGTTATTATCAGTGACCTATGCACTGTAAAGCTCTCTCTTGGGAGTCGCTTTGGATAAAAGCGTCTGCTAAATGAATACATGTAATGTAAATGTAAATGTATTATAATTGGGACCAAAACGCTGTTCTTGTATGTCCAGAGACGTTATAAGAAATCCGCTAAAAAGATTTACGGACCAAGCAAGCGGTTGCCTTGGAGATGTTGACAACATGGCGTCTGCACCAGATTTGTCGTGTTTGATTTGGGATTTTCCTACATGTTGTTATATTATATAAAAAACGAAAATGGACTTTCGAAAGATCTACCAACACCTTTGTAAGCAGAGATTTGTTAAAACGTTTGTTAACCGAGACCGTAAGTCGAGGTCAACAAGAAGTCCACATTTGCAGTTTGTCGTATTACCAAACTTAACCACCTGTTTGTTTACTGCACCAATTTGCACCGAACATTGCTCTGCTCTTTGTCGGATTTCAAAAAGGCAAACAACTTCCAAATAACTGAACAAGACTAACCCTTTTTATCAACAACATCTTCATTGGAAGTTGCTCCCTTGCCATGGCTATCGCTGCCACTGTTTTCGGCAATAAGACTAATTTTCCGCGGTTAATATTAGCTACTCCACTCGACGTGCTCGGTATATTTTAGTGAGCGTAGGCTACGATTTCTCCGCAACTTCCTGCTGCATCACAGAAATTAAATGGACTGCTGTTCCTAATTATTCTCTATCGACATTATTGATGTTATTGAAAGTGAATTAATGTTACGATATCTTTATCGAGGGAAGTCATTACATCGATAGTTATTTTTATCGCCCAGCCCTACTGGAGCCCTGGTTTTCCAGAATGAGCGAGCTTAAAGAGAAGGATTACATTTTTTAAGGCTGTCCCCGACTAAGATCTTCTTTAGTCGACCAAGACTCGACTAAAACGTCTGAAAATCGACTAACTGAAATTTGAAACGCTTTTTTTTTTTCACCAAAAAAAAACGTACATTTTACGCAATCTGACTCAATGGCTGCTGGACATTGCAGATTCAGCCGCTAATAGCCTACAATATTAAGACTCGTATCACCAGTCCTGTTGTAACCGAATGCCGATGGTATTTAGTATCTCTTTGAATGTACTACAAATTATAAATATTGTTTGTTTAACATGCAAATCATCAGAGCGCACTTATCACTGCCTGAACTTGCAGCGTGCGAACTTACGTAAAAGCTGAGTGGGGAACGGTGCAACAGATAAACATTTTGTTGTCTCAGCCGGAGAAGATAATGTCATTCGATTTGGATGTGATTCTTATAATTAATAAATATTCATTTTTCAACCCAGCACGTTAGCATTAGCAAAGTAGGGTTAGGCAAAGTACACAGAGCACAGCTAAACTAGTGTCTGAGATCCAGGGCCAGAACACCAGAAGGCTGGTCTGTATGTAAATGTTAGGACGTGACAAAGGTGATGCAAAATTTGTGACATTACAAATTCCGCTTTTTCAAAACCGATTGTTTTACAGCTGCAGTTTCAAGTTGTGAGATTTAGATAGGAAAGACGTGTCGATGGACTTTGAGGTTCACTGTATGTCCGTTTTACCCACCGAAATGTCATTATTCAACTATGACAAGGTAAAATCGGTTTTGCAATCAATGTCTCCTTTAAAGGGGCGAATGATTGCAAAACCGATTTTACCTTGTGAACCTCAAAGTCCATTGACGCCTCTTTCCTACATAAATTTCACAATTTGTAACTGCTGCTGTCAAACGATAGCTTTCAAAAACATTTCCCGCTGTGATGTCCCAACGGGGCTCCACCTCTTTTGGCTCTTTGTCATGCCCCAACATTTACCTTCAGACCAGCCCACCGGTGTTCTGGCCCAGGAACATTATTGGAGCTCACGTAGATCTCAGACACAAGTTTATCGGCGCGCTGCTCTGTAGCCTACTTCCACAGGAATTTTAAGAAGAAACTTAAAGGTATTGAAAATGGACCAAGGTCGTAAATGTTCCAGGCTTTACAAGGAATGCTGACAGTCATAGTCTTCCCACGGAACCAAACACTTGACGGGCATGGCTGCTGTTTGTCTACGATAAGATCCCTGTGAAGTTCGACCCTAGGTTCTTCATTTGCTCGAACCATTTTACTAACAACAGTTTTGAAAACCTAGGACAATTTAGGGCAGGATTTGCAAAGAAGCTGTTGCTGAAAAGAGGTGCTGTTCCGACCATATGCTCATCGCAACCGCAAGCTGTAAGTATGATGTTTTCGCTAACAGTTATTGGCAATGCTAACGTCTCCTGAATATAGCATAGGTAGAATGCTAAATACGTTTCTAAACACATCAAATGACTCTAGCTAGACAAAGTGTAGTCTGCATTAGAAGGGAAGCTTCCGAAAAAATTGCCAGAAAACGAATAGCAGCCTGGCCTATTGCTAACACCTGTCTAGATTATCTATTTGAAAGAACTGGAGAAAGGCAAGTGCTAGATACAGGATACGTTAGCATTGCTAGTAATTGTTACTGACAAAATCATACTACAGTTTGCAGCTGTGATGAACGTAAGGTCGGAACGCACCTCTTTTCAGCAACAGCTTCATAGCAAATCCTGCTTGACATTGTCCCAGGTTTTCAAAACCGTCCTTGGTGAAATGGTTTGCACAAATGTGTTGAGGGTCGAACTGCACAGGGATCTTCTACGCTACGGTATAGACAAACATCAGCCATGCCCGTCTAGTCGATGTCTGCTAGACTCTAGCTCATCTGCTTTTTATTAACGCTGATTTGCAAGGACTGCAAGAACAGCTAAGTAGCGAAAACACCTAGACTGTAGGCATGTAGGCTAAACTAGTTTAGCTTGCTAACGCAAGAGCATAGGTAGTATGTGTGATAATTTAGCCTTGTTTATAGGCAATGGGGCTAACGTTGTTTCATGTTCCTGACTGTGTTTCATTCAAATAAATACCCTGTGTTATGTATATCTACAATTCACGATGCATGTTTGTTCAGATCATTGTCAGGTTATTTTTCAGCAAGATATCTAGAGCTAACTAACTGAAGCCAAGTTGAATCACAATATGGTTTGGTTGCTAAACTGTAGCCTAACGTTCTACCCACCTAAGTCAATCCAGTTTGCTTCGACAACAGAAGTGGAAACGAGTATTAACGTTATCATTTCAAATGATATGTAGTCAATCTGTTGAAAACAGTGTTGTGAAGAGACATAGATTTATTTGAGCGTTTTTATTTCAAGTCTCCACCTCCGGTGTTTCATTGAGTGCTGCTGTTGGCCGTGTTGCGTTTTTGCTCCCCAGCTTCACGCGTTGAAAACCAACCAATCAGCGCGCAGCTTATCTAAATATGAATGTGCATGCCATAAAAGGAGAAAAGCTAGAGTTTTTTCACTAGCTTTTCAGAGGATCTATCAGGGGTCATAGAACAGCACCCGGGCCATTTTCAACCCAACCAATGTTACATACCCTATTCGGAGACCTTAAGGAACAGTGTGAAATACCCAAAAAACCCAGTCAATCGCTCCTTTAAATAACAAGGGAAATGTTGCTATCACTCAGTCACCAATTAATTTAACTTTTGAGGTGGAGCAATAAGTTAATTGCCTGTACCTGTGATTTTTGTTGGGAATATATAGCCAAATATATATTTGTCATACTTTTAGGGGGGCAGGAGGTCGTCTTTTTGGGGGGGGGGGGGGCGCCCCTAAAAAAATGGTAGAGGAAACACTGCATTTGTTTGGTTAATATTAGCCGTCAGTCACTCAAATTGTAGTTGTAGTGCTCCTTCATATTGGGTGGGTGCAATTTGGTCGCAGTCTAGAGCCAGCTGTGCTCCGTTTTCCTCCTAGATTCAGACCGGTAAGTTGTCCAGCTGAGCTAGCTAACTACTAGACTACTGCTGTGTGGGAATCGCAGGAGCTAAACAGTTTAAGGGCATACACAAATACAGGGTCTTGATATTACAGCCTGGAAACATAGCTAGCTACATGTTATCACCCTGGCCTTTGCCTGTGGTGTTTCTGCAGCTGTCTTGCCGTTTTAGGTAGCGTCACTGTGTCCAATCCCGACCGCTGTAAACTACTATTGTCCAAACCCGAAGTTGGACACACCCAGTTTCCGGTCTTTTTGCAACCATTTTCTTTTGCAATCGCTAGCAAAGTGTAAGTAATATTATTTTAGGCATACCAAACAATCTACGTGTCAAATTTCATAAACATATATGGACGTTTACATGTATAAATAATTTTGGAAAGTTACATTGATGAGAGAAAGCCGAAAGACCACTCGGGCGACGCTTTTTACTCTGACATAAGAAGAGTTATCGCATAGTTGGAGATGTTGAAGCGTGATATCTTATTGTCCCCGGATATATTGACAGCATTATGGTCAGTTTGGTGACCCTGGATCAAGTTAATATCCCCAGAAAAACAGCAGCGGCAAGTGTTTACTACGAGGATAAGTGCGGTCGGGTTTGGACAAGGGTAGCGCACAGCTAATTTACCGGCGCCAGCGTCTTTGTACCGGCTTTAATAAAGGATAAGCTAACGCTTTTTTTTTTAACAATATTTAGCTCGAAGGTAAGAAGTTAAAGCTTAACGTGAAATCAGTAAATCAGCTGAAAACATCATACAATAATTTTTATCAATATTTGAAGTGGCATCAGAATGTTGGGTAAAAACCGGTCGGGTTTGGACACAGTGACGTTAGCTAGGTATCTCATGTGGGCCATATTTTGGTGTGGCAGTAACTAACAATTCTTGACAGAGGAATCGTAATACTTTAAAGTTTGATTTTAGTAGACCAATGATTGAAAATCTGTTATGTGATTGATAAAATAAATGCTGTTTCCATTTTCGTAACGCCAATATGAGGGTTACATTACATTACATTTACATTTAGTCATTTAGCAGACGCTCTTATCCAGAGCGACTTACAGTAAGTACAGCGACATTCCCCCGAGGCAAGTAGGGTGAAGTGCCTTGCCCAAGGACGCAACATCATTTGGCACAGCCTGGGAATCGAACCAGCAACCTTCTGATTACTAGCCCTAACCCTAACCGCTCACCCATCTGACCCCTAGTTAAAAAAAAAAGTTAATCACTTTTATAGGTTCATGGATGGTTAACAATTAGACTACAGACTACAGTATTCCACTGCATACTATTAGGTAGTTGTTCCTTCTGTAATTACACTGTAGCAGGGACGCTATGTTCACACTGTGAAATGTCATAATACACTAAAATATAGTCTATTAAGTTTGTATTAACCTTCCCTCCAATTTTAATTTTTTATAGGTGTTGACTATTACTGCATGAATTAGCAAATCAATTTAACATTATTGATGGCTTTAAACCTCGCTTATAGAGGAGGAAGAGACACTTGCTGTGAGATAAAGAGATGTATTCTGAATCTCTTAAAGTACTTTACAGCTTAAATTTTTTTACGTACACCTTAAGCCTTCTGCCAACGTAAGATGCTAATATTTAGTCTCCGCTGTTTGTCCAAAGCCAAATCTATTCTTGAGGTTCAAAAAAACGATTTGGATTTGAATGTGAGTAGTCGATCGCGTTATGTTCTGTCCCGCCGTTTGAAATAAATCTTTTAGCTCAGGCGTTAGTTTCCCATTATTTATCACGTCATGTTTCGATTGAAAGTCCAGTTTCCACGCTCTTGCACGCACCCTTCATTGAGGCAGAGGCACTGTTTGCCTCCCGTCTGCTTTTTCACTGCGGTTTTTCACTGCGGTTTTATGTCAGATCAGACTAATAGGTTATACACATACGTAAAATACATGTCCTATTCTATGGATAGAAAGGACATATAATAAAACATTTATAAAAAAAATATATATCCTCGCTCCCCTCGGCTTGCTACTACTTTCCAAAACACAATGTTGGCAGCTCTGCGAAGGGGAATTTTTTATAAAATACTGTTTTCAGAGAGTGTGTCATTTTTTCCTCTTACCAAAGTGTCTGTGTTCATTTCTCATTACAGCTCTCTCTCCAGTACAAACGTTGCTGCTCCAGATTTCAAATAACCACACCAGACTCCACTCCTTCCTACTCCTTACCAATGCACCATGCCTTTATCCCAAAACGATGCAGTGCACGGGGGTTTCACACCAACTTTGGTATGCAACTTCGGTCTTGTGCTGAACCTGGCCCAATTTTATAATTAACAGAAATTATTGAAAATACTTCTGAATCAGCAGTTTTAATATATTTACAGCTGCAGGAGGACCAATTCTTCAATTCAAACTCTCTGATATTGGGGAAGGCATCATGGAGGTGACGGTGAAGGAATGGTAGGCTTGTTTAAAAAAACATAGAATGTTCATTTCTGAAGAATGTGTGAATCTCTATAATCTCTGTGTTTGTGTGTCCCACGTTGATTTCCCATGATTATCTGGAGAACCGGGCACTCTACAAAGTTCGAAATGTCGCAGGTGCCCTCTCTATAATCGATTGTGGAACAATTGATGTTGTTCGGGTCAGGATTTGACATTTTTTTAAACAATCCCCATCTTTTATGTGCCTCCATGGGCATCATGGGAACTCATCCCAGTCCCTTTACTCTGATTGGTCCTCTGGTCATCCCTCACACTTCACCAGCAGGTGCACTAGGAGGCTATATCGGAGGCTGTATGATAACTAATTGAATTTAAGCGTGGAAAATAGGGAAATTCAGTTTTGTTATTTAGAAGATAATTCAGTTTTACAACCGATAATCAGCAGCTTTTAAAGGGGTTTGCTGGCTAGCTAACAGAACGACAATATAAAGTGGATATACTTTCAGAAAACATCAGTATTTCATTGCATGAAGTAATGTGTTTACTGATGTCAAAACTCCCTGCACATTGCAAATATATACAAGCGCTGTGTGGTGAATTAGTAGGGGTGGGAATCTTTTGGTACCTCACGATTCAATTTAAATAGATTTTTAATCAAATTTCGGTTCAATACATGCTTACTTTTGATTCCAGTTTGATGTTTACTGTTACTTGTTTATATTTGACTGTGATTTGTGTTGGAGAAAAATCCCACTGCATCAAAACCTTGACAGTTTAGTGAACTCATTGTTGTATAAAAAAAGTTTTTTGAAATTTGTTAATCGATATGAATGAATTATTAGGCCTACAATTTGACCAACTGGCTCAACCATTGTGCATGTAATGACTTCTGTAGACAAATGAAGGATAATTTGCATTAATGTAAGCTATCACAGCATTGGCAATTTGACTAGAATAGATGATGTGGAGGTTGAACATGTACTTCAAGAGAATTTAAATTGTGATCTGAGAAATATAGGTACAAAAACCACTGAAAAAAACGTTCATCATCAGCTGCATGACGGGCACTGCACTATCTATAATTCCAGACATCAGTGGGTGTCACTGACATAATTGTGGGCGTTGTACCCTGTCTATAGTTCCATGAATCTGTCTGTGTGCCACCAGTTGTGTCACTGGCACTATGCACTAGTGGGTTTAAATAAGAGGGCTGTTGGTAACAAAATGCAATTTGAGTTGGCAGGACACATTCATGTGGTTAAATCTTTGATCATTATCATTAGAAAACACCATTGGGAGGTCTGCTATGAAGTTACCCATTTCTGGGTTTTTCTAAATATCTACAAGCATGTAAGGATATTTATATTGATGACTTGATCGTAGGTACACACGCAGTTAAAACATTTGATACAGGCAGTTTATACACAAGCTTAGTTCACAAGCACTGATAATAAGCATAGATTGTGCAAATGACACAGACTGAAAGAAAACAAGGACCCTTATACTTGGGGTTGGGTATCACTTGGATTTTTACGATTCCGATGCCGAACCGGTACTTTGAATTGAAAATGATTTAAATGTAACAATATATTAACGTTTTAAAGTAGCCTACTTAAATATATATACCGTATTTTACAGAAAATAGGCCGCATTTTCTATAAGCCGCATTTTCTATAAGCCCTATCCCACCAGAATGGGAACTGGAGTCAATACAAAATATAAGCAATCTTACAGCATTGTGTAACACACTGTTGCTAACGTTAGTTTGCTAGCTGTATATAACATTTCTCTGGGTCTTGCAGCTGTTTGATTTACTGAAATTATTATGAAGTGTTATGTTGTACTAGCCATTTGCCTACTTTAGCAAGTCACTGTATTTCCAAGCCCGCATGTCAGTGTAACTTCCTCCTTTGCACGTAATCGCTTTGAAACATTTGTTGCATTTTGCGATGTTGGAATCCTTGGCTGTGAAATACAGCCACACTTTCGACCGCTTCGCTTAGGCATTTTAAATGCACTAAAAGCTAGCTAGCTAATGATAGTCTAGCAGAGCAAGTGTAATATGTTTATTAGCAATCACGTGCAGTGAATGGTTAATATGCCTTTACATCTGTTTTGGTAAGCCAAGAGGGAAAATATGGCATTTTGAAAGTAGCCTACATGTACGGTAGCTAGCTAACGGTAGACTATAGAGAAAGTGTGATATTTTTACATCCGTTTCGGAGCGACAGAGGGAAAATATTTCAGTCGACAACATTAAGTGGAACAGAAATGAGTTCTAATCCGGTCCGAATCCTACCGGTTGCATAAGAGCCGGTTCCATAGTCGAACTGGGTTTCTGTACCCAACCCTACTTATACTATGCTGTTCTCTGATCACACTTTCTTTACAATCAATCATAATATTGCCTCGGGCGCTGGGACTCCTGGGAGGTATTCCATCAACGTCGCAACGAAAGCCACGCTTACACAAAAAACTTAGACTTAACAGGGCTCTAGAGTGCGACCAAAATTTGTACGGGTGCAACAAAAATGTTTCCTTCTTCTTTGACGGAACTCACACTCATGGTTGGATCAGATCGTGGTTTAAACTAATCAGAGACAGAGATGGGGCGGGTCTTTGCCTCTGATTGGCTGTGGTCCAGCTATTCCTGTAGGCCTACACTGCTCCGTGCTGTGTGATTGAAATTACGACCTGAGCCCCAGAGAATCAGTTATGGCAGACCTGGGCATTGTACGGCCCGCGGGCCACAACCGGCTCACAGACTTTCCCAATCCGGCCCGCGTTAGGTAAATCAAAAAAATAAATGTGTTGAGCGGTAGTAAACAGGGTTTTTCCTACATAGAGAAAATGTTGGCGCGCGCCAAAGCCATTTTCCCGAGCGCCAATGACAAATCCCGAGCGCCAAAGGCAAAAAAAGTTGGCGACGAAGAAAATAAAAAACCTGTGTTCATCACGCGTGCAATGCATGTCAGCGAATATGTTCTCAATAGTATGTTTCAAGTAGGCTACAGCCGAACCCTCGTTCTGTTTTGATCAATAATAATCCAGTTGATAAGCGTGTCGTCTTGTCTGATCATTCGCAACTGTGATGTGCGCAAATGGACAGAGCGGCCACTAATCTGTCGTTCCGCTGCGAGGGCCAGCCCGACGTGCACGAATAGTACACTTGTAGCCTACAAATGCAAATTACATTTCCACTCAAAATGAAAAAAGTTTGATTTACGATTTCAAACGCAGCCTCCATTGGTATTCTTAACCTGGAATGATAACATATAGTGCAGTGTTTCCTCTATGGCTAAATTTCTGCCGCCACGGTATTAGAAATCAGGCTGCTCCGTATAGCCTATCAGCAGTGATTGTTAGAGTGCATGTCGGAGAATAGCACGGACACGCGCTTCACACCGCAGTTGGGATTCCGTGTGTGCGTCCTTAAGAACTGTAAATTGTATAACTTATGTTGTAAGTTCTTAAGCCCGTTATTGTATAAGTCTATAGTTCTTGCAAATTTAAATCAAGTTAACTGGTGATTTTCGTTGTTTGTCTTCTTCCCCTGCTAGCTAAATTGCACATGTCTGTTGATTTGATAGCGATTGCTGCCCTTTCTCAGGTATGTATTTTAGGGGCATTATTATGCTGAAGTAGTTTTAATTAATAAAAAGTGGGTTTATTGTTAATATTTGCTACAGAATGCTTAGCCTATCAAGATCAAATGAAGCAGGCAGTGTACATGCTTCAGAGTGGCGTACCTTAATCGATAGGCTAGGCTACTGACCATTTACAATAAGTTGTTACGTCAAGTATTAATTGGCATCATTTATGCCATTTTGAACATACTTTATAACTTAATTGCTTTAGGGGAAATAAGACGAAAATATGAATGCGTGTGTGTGGGGTGCAAAACACTTGGAAATAAATACATTGATTAGAAAAAAGAAAAAAAAGAAAATATATATATATATATATATATATATATATGCAAAAGGTTTTTACACTTTTCCATGGAATCCAAAATGGCGGCCACGTACATTAGAATTTTATGAAAAGTTATCAATAGTCAGGCTTGATATCTCACAAGACATCAACAGACAAATAAAATACTTTTATTAAGGTCAATACTTCAACAGTTATTAGCCAAAACGCGTTTATGTTTCCTTCCACGCCCAGTCACATGACCCCACTTAACTGTGGCTCCCCCTCTTTAATCAAACCCTTTTGGTCATCAGTGTCTGATCAGTTCCGGGTGTGCGGGAATGCCCCTCTTTGAGGGAGGGATGGAGATCCCGACTCCCCCAGCAGAGGGAACTACAGCTGCTCAGGGCTGCAGCCACCTCCGGGGAATGTAGCACGCCTCCAGGACCCAGCCTCTCGTGATGTCACACATGCCCCCCCTCGAGACCGACGTCCCCGTCGGGGAGAAGGAGGTAAAGAAGGCGTCACTGTTCGTTTCTCTGTTCCTGGCCATCCACTGCAGAGGGGCATGATCAGACACCACCGTAAAACGTCGGCCCAGAAGGTAGAACCGCAGGGATTCGAGGGCCCAGGTTACAGCAAGACATTCCTTTTCCACCGTGGAATAGTTCTTGTCTCTTGGAAGTAGCTTCCTGCTTATGTAGAGAATGGGATGTTCGTCACCGTCATGTGCCTGGGCGAGTACTGCACCCAGACCCACCTCTGAAGCATCCGCCTGGACAATGAATTATTTCTTGAAATCTGGCGCCACCAGTACCGGACTGGAGCACAGAGCTCGCTTCAGGTTGACGAAGACCGCCTCCGCCGCAGGGTTGCACCTCACCATTCGTGAGTGCCGTTTGGTTGTCAGCTCTGTTAAAGGTGTAGCTATGGTAGCAAAATCCGTAATAAAATGTCGGTAGTAGCCGGCTAAGCCTAAAAACAACCTCACCTGCTTCTTGGTGATGGGCTGGGGCCAGTCCTGTATGGCCCGCAACTTGGCTTCCTGAGGCTTGACCAACCCTCTCCCAATGGTGTACCCCAGGTAGTTTGTCTCGCCGAAGGCCAGCCTGCACTTCTTAGGGTTCGCTGTGAGCCCTGCTTCCCTGAGCGAATTAACCACAGCTTGGACTCGGGGTATGTGGCTGGCCCAATCTGGACTGTGTATGACCACATCATCCAGATATGCCGCCGCGTACTTCTTGTGGGGAAGCAAGGACTCGATCCATCAAGCGTTGGAACGTGGCAGGTGCCCCGTGGAGACCAAGGGGAGGCCGGGTATACTGGTAGAGCCCCTCCGGTGTGGCAAAGGCCGTCTTCTCCTTGGACGCCGGGGTCAGGGGCACCTGCCAGTAGCCTTTTGTAAGGTCAAGAGTGGTTACGAAGCGAGCACACCCTAACAGTGCGTTCACACTGCAGCGACGCAAACCGCTTGCCATCGCTCGCCTTCCCACAGTTTGGGGGCGTTTCAGACAGATTAATGTAGAATGTAGAGCTCTCAAGTCACTGTTGTAGTTGTAATGGCCAAGTGTGCAGACTTGGGTTTACGTACTTACAACATCTATCAAAATACAACTTGTATACAAAATACAAAACTGTTTAATAGACATACACGTTGACATGTGTAAAAAACGTTTTATTATATTACTCAAAGTCTCTGCTAATCTGTCGATACGATAGGGAGTTCCACCCGGGCTAGCTAGCTAGCTAGTTACCACAGAACGAAGTTACGTAATGTGACTAGACTGAAATTGAAAGTACAAGCACGAACAACTTTGGCAACCTTGCGCCATGCATCGTTTTTTAAATTAACATCTCTGTACGAATACAGCTATGTATCGTATATGACTGGGTGAGCAGCCACACAAACGATTAGTTTCTCCTCCACCTTGAAAGCTTGAAATGTTTACCATGGTTGCTACGTTACTAGAAACAATAAAAAAACACTGATTGGCCATTGCTAGCGATAATCGCTCCTCATTTGCATAAAGTTGAGAAAATCTCAACTCTGTCGCGTTGCCACCCACAATGAACCACGCAAGCGATTTGCCTGGCTCCTGTAAGGACTGTAAGGAGTCTATCAAATCATCGACACGAGGCATTGGGTATGCATCAAATTCAGACACCTCGTTCAATTTCCGAAAGTCATTACAAAACAGTACTGACCCATCTGGTTTGGGAGTTAGTACGATAGGACTTGCCCAGGCACTTTGGGACTCTTTGATCACTTCCAGCTCCAGCATCTTCCTTACCTCCTCCTGGATGGCCACTTTACGAGCCTCCGGCACGCGGTATGGGCGCTGGTTTACCGTTTTGCCAGGCACGGTGCGGATCTCGTATTGGATCACCTCCGTGTGCCCGAGGAGGGAGGACAAAACATCTTGGTTCCGATCCACCAGTTCCAGGGCCATCTGTCGTTAATGTGGGGACAGGCTTGGGCCCACCTGAACCTCTTCTCGCACTGGTTCCTGGGACTCTGTGGGGGGTAGACTACTGAACAGCATCTCCCTGGCGTGCCACTTCTTTAAGAGGTTAATGGGATAAATCTGCTCAGGTCTTCTTTTATCAGGTTGTCTCACCTTGTAGTTTACCTCTCCCACACGTTCAATGACCTCATATGGTCCTTGCCAGGTTGCCAGGAATTTACACTCCATGGTTGGCACCAGGACCAGCACTCTGTCCCCCGGCTTAAACTCCCTGGGTTGAGCAGATCTATTGTAGGAGGTTTGCTGTTGCCGTTGAGCGGTCTCCATGTGTTCCCGCATCATGGGATAGATGGCCTTCATCCTCTCCCTCTTGGCCCCGACATGCTCCATCAGGGTCCGCTGCTGGCATGGCTGCTCCTCCCAGGCCTCATTGGCAATGTCCAGCAGTCCCCTGGGCTTTAAGGAAAGCCAGAGCTCAAAGGGTGAAAAACCAGTTGAAGACTGAGGTACCTCTCACACCGCAAACAGTAGGTATGGTAGCAGCTGATCCCAGTTGCGCCCATCTTACCCAACCGCCTTCCGCAGCATGGATTTTAGCGTTTTGTTAAAACGTTCGACTAACCCATCCGTCTGGGGGTGGTAGACTGAGGTTCTCAGCTGTTTAATCTTTATTAAAGCACGGAGGTCCTTCATCACCCTGGACAAAAAACGGCGTCCTTTGGTCCATCAATATCTCCTTTGGGATGCCCAGACTAGTCGAAAGAAGGTACAGCTCCTTGGCGATGTGTCTGGATGTAGCCTTCCGAAGGGGAATAGTCTCAGGATAGCGGGACGCATAGTCCAGGATGACCAGAATGTACTGATGCCCCCTGGCACTTTTCGGTAAGGGCCCGACTATGTCCAGTCCAATCCTCTCAAAAGGAGTGTCGATAATCGGCAAGGGAACGTGCGGATTTCTATATGAGGGCTTTGGCGCCACCTGCTGACACTCAGGGCAACTACGTCAGTAATTTTCGATCTCTTTGCGTACTCCTGGCCAAAAAATTGGTCTTTTCTACCCCTAGGTGGGTCCCTAGGGGGTGCGAGTGTGCTAGGTGGAGTACACTGGCTCGATAGGGCTGTGGTACGAGGAGCTGTTCATGCACTTCATCATTTTTCTTAACTGCCTGATACACTATCGGTAGGGCTGGTCCTATCCCCTAGGAATACTCCCTCTAACACCTGCACGTTTCTTAGGGCATTAGTAAGAGTGGGATCTTGTAACTGGGCCGTACCATACTGGCCTGTGAGAGGGGGAAGTTCTTTGGTGCCTTGGATGTCTTCCTCACTGGAGATCGGAGCGCTTTCCTGGGCCACGTCCTCTTCTCCCATGTCTGGACCCATCTCTGTGTCAGCCTGGGCACCTGCCATCCCTGCAAGAGCGCAGGCTGGAGTGAGGGATTCTGAGGGTTGCACTTGAGTATTCTCAGGACGGGTCCTACCTCTCCGCTTCCGGGGTACTCGGACTAGCCTCTCCTGAGTTTCCCTCCACAGCGGGAAGGGAATCAACCACGCCCACCTCCGTGAGCATGGTTCCCCGGGTAGTGGTTATTGTGAGTTCAGTGAGGGGGTAATCTCTGGTGTCTCCATGGACACAGGAAACTGGGAGTACTTTCCCTAGACCCAAACATGATGGACCCACCAGGTCCTTGCGCACCAGGGTGGCCCGGCTACCTGAATCTAGCAATGCCTCCACGTCATGGTGATTCACAGTCACCGGGCAGGTGGGAGGTCGATCTGGGGTGCCATCGGTGAGTCCAAACGATGGCCGGGTGTTGCGCTGGAGGACTCAGTGGGCAGTGGGCATAGGCTCATCCGCCGGTTTCCCACACTGCCAGGAGATGTGTCCCATCTCCTCACACCGGTAACACTGTTGGGTTTCAGTTTCTTGGTTAATCCTCCCTGGGCCTGGCTGGTTTAGTTTATCATTTATTTTTTGTGTGTGTATGTCTCTATGTGATAGATAGAATTATTGTTTGATGCAAATAATTTCAGCTGGCTCAGCCAAAAAATATCAGATGGCGGCTCAATTTGGCTGACAAAATTATTAGCTGGCTTTGGCTGAAACTTAAATGGCGCCGCTTATCGGCGCTTGGCGGCGGCTTCGGGGTCTAGCTTCAACCCTTACAACAAACGGGCTCCTGGTCCATTTTACAATGACTTAATGACTGAATTTCAAAACTCAAGCACTTCTAGGGCCTGCCATAGGACCCCATGGCGGAATAATAATAATAACTATAATAAATAAAAATAATAAATATAGCTGCAAGCAGCAATGAAGGGGCCAAGCAGCATTCGATATGGAAATTCAGTAGCTAAAGAAGCAAAGCAAAACTTTTAATAAAAAAACATTTGCTTTTTTAAAATCGCATTATACTTTTTGGCAACGCGGTGGCGCTACCCCGAAACTTTCGATTACCTTCATGGTGTTGCGCAAAAGACGTATACCAAGTTTTGTAACAATGAACCGATGCGTTTGGTAAATATGTCATTTTGAGACAAAATGCGCTGGCTAGATGTAGCAGCGTTATATCTACAAAGCACAATAAATCGCTTCATCTTGACTATAAATCCCCGGACAATGAAACGTTATAGTTACCAAAATGATAATACTGCTAGACAACTACCGTGGGGTACATGGCTTCGCTAAACAGATAAACCGGTATCAAGACATGCTTGATGACTGTGGCTGGATTCGATCCCACGATCTTGTGTTTCAAAGAAGCCCGCCTTATCACAGTGAGCTATTGTCACTGTAAGGAAATGCTGTGTTAGGTTACTTTATTTAAAAAAAGTAAGCCGTTTCTCCCGTGGCGAGCGTTGACCCAGGTATAAACAGCTGTAATTCAGTCATATTTTGACATTATGTTGATTGTTGTAGGAAATTGATTAGATGACATGGTCGTGATGACATTTCCAAAGTTTCATCGCCATACGGTAAACCGTCGCAGAGACGAGGCCTCACGTCCGCTTTGGCGTGTGTATATATGTGATTCAGATATAATAATACAATTAACAATCTCTTTGTTTTTACTTGTGTTTGGCAATAAAAGTTAAATATCCCCATTGGCCAAAAAGTTAACATCCATATTGACCGATCACCCCCCTGTATCTGCATGATATGGTTTGTTCCTGCCTTAGCACACTTATCAGTGACGGTGTTAAGTTGCAGTCGCCAGAAATTGTGATCCAATGTTGCCTAGTAAACATAAATCAGGTTTTCAAAAAAGGTCAGAGAAAAAAGAGAGGAAAGACAAAGGAGAGGTTTTCAATCTGTAACCCAGTTTTTCACCAAGAAAGGTGGGTAGGTGGTAGTAACCTGTTGGCTTAATGTCCATAGTGAAATAAGATAGCTAGCTACAGACTAGTTAGCCTACATTTCATCAACATTTAATCAGTGCAGGTAAACGCTTAGCAAGATATACATATTAAATCATTGTCCCGACTCCCTGCCCCTTTCAGCAGACTTAACAGATGAGGCAGCAGTCAAGTAGAATTGACCCTGCTACGAAATTAAGAAAATACTCATCAGACGCAGATCGACAACAGCTGCCGCAATCGTCAACGGAGGCTGACGGGTGTAGGGGGTTAAATATTGGCCAAGCAACCAAAATGAATTCCCCTTTGGTTTAAAGGAAGATGGGAAACTGAACAGTGTAGCATGAACCAATAATGCCAATACCAATAGAATTCCAGGTATTTGACAATATGGGTTAAAGCAGAGCAAGAATGGTCAAAGTAGGTTAAATGAAATACGCATTTAATAACATTGCAAATGAATGAAATCAATTACAAGGCAAACATGTTACAAAATGAAGGCTTTAAATCTTACCCACTCTACCATGATCATTGTAAATCAGAGAGAAAGCAAGAGGTGAGCAAGGAGTAGGACAGTAGGACAAGGGAGAACTGAGGAGAAGGTCTCAGGAGATGAAGAATCCAAAGAACAATGCATTACAATTCCCTTTATACACAAGAACAACCAATCAGACCACATCTTGAATGGGGTGTGAGAGCCATCAAGTTGAGACCGTCCAGAAACTCCAGACTTTAGCATATGAAAGGTGGGGGCAGGTTTGACACCCAGCCTTACACAGGGCTCTCACGTAGCAAACAAAAAAAGCAAAGTTTTTACCGCAACCTACATCAAAATCTCACCACCTGGCTGTCTTCATAATAGTCATATCGTCATAACATTGCCCTCCTTGTGTTTTTTGGTGTACAATTGACCGAACTATAAAATTACGAAAATACTCTGGGCTTGACATTAAGGCTTGTTCGCTTGTCCGGGACAAGTAGATTTTTTTTGTAGGGCAAGTGTAAGAGAACTTTACTTGTCCCACTGGACAAGTTAAAACTCGAACTAAATAAAATGCTATGTTACTTCACGTTGTGTTCCAATCATTGCGTCTATTTTACTGATTTTATTTGACCAAAGTGTGCATTAGCAAAACACTAAATAAGTGGCTTCGTCCCAAGATTTCTACAGACCGTATCAAGCTATCTAAACTTATACTGTATCTAAAATAAGAGAAATAGCCCCGTGACGAGCTTTCACGGGTGTTCGCGTGTCTATGTTGCTTCACGCCGTGGGCCTGCACCTCGTCCATTACTGTTTACAACGTTAGCAGGACTACTTGGTTGGCATTGCCTTCTCAGCGTGAGAAGTACAAGGTTTGGCGTGAGAACGTGTGAGCAGGGGCGATTCTAGGATCAGACCTCTAGGGGTGCTCAGCCCCCAATTAGAATGTGGCATGAATACAGTGCCTTGCAAAAGTGCTAAACCCCCTTGCTACTATAAATCCCTAATTTCACTTGATAACAATTAATAGATAATGTATTATTATGCAAAATATTGAATGAATGAAAAAAACTAAGGATGTCCCTTCATGAACTACCAGCATCAAATGATAATAAAGAATAATATATATATATTTTAATAAAGACTCTAAAAAGGGTCTAAAATCGCCACTGGTGTATAGCCAGCAACTTTACAGTTGAAGATTAGCTGATATTTAACTACGTACATTTAACCGATACAAATGCTGCTAATGCTTGCTGGGTACACCACTGCCGACGCTAACTAGCTAGAAACGTCAACACCATTTAAAAATAAAAATTAAATGATAAATCTTTACCCGGACAAGTGACTTTTGTGTATGGACAAGTGAAACGTTAATGTACTTGTTCAAAGTACAAGTGCCTGAAAAAGTTCATGTTTAGCCCTGCGACGCAATCTAGCATGGCTGCTCCTAAGACTAGGCGGTCCCACGGGCGACCTGCACACGCTCAAATTACACGACTTTCACGACCTGAATAAAAAATCAGAGATCGCAGTTCCACTCACAATCGCTTTCTCAACAAAGCCCAATGGTTGGGATTTTTTTGGGGGGTGGCATTTTCACTCATAATCCAAGCTCCAATTGCGTGCTAGAACGTCTTTATCACGTCGTATCTAATGCATCATTGCTAAGGTGTGCCGACGTGAGGTAGGCTAGCACTGAGTACCCTTCGTTGTCATAAGGCACTTTTTGCCACAAAAACAGTGCAACCTCCTAAACTGTGCAACGGAACCTAAATAAAAATACAAGCAACTCAATCGCTAACAAGACAACTTTTGACACCTCCGTTGTCTATATAGTTCAGATATTGACGGATCCTTGGGGGCAAAAAGAAACAATAAAAATAATCATATGTAAGAGAACAATGGTTGTGCTCGCCAAAGGTGTGAGCACACCTGATAATGATACTAACAAATACAATAGGTGCCTCGCAGCTTCGCTGCTTGGCCCGTAATAATAATACTACCAATTATAAAAGGTGCCTCATAGCTTCGCTGCTTAGCCCCTAATAATACTACCAATTACAATAGGTGCCTCGCAGCTTCGGTGCTTGGCCCCTAATAATAATAAAACTAACAATAACAATAGGTCCTAATAAGTCATTCCTGGCTCTTACACTTACAAAAACATACTTTTAAAATGAATCCTTCATTATCTGCATCAGAGGACTCCTACAACATCATCTGACTTACAACATATTTTTTATTAGACATTGTCTTTATATTTGAGTCTTACAGGAGTTTCTAAAGTGTTTTTCTATATATATTTTAAAGAATGACAAAATCTATCTTGATAAATGATGCTGCACAGTGCATTACTTCTGTCTCTGAAGACCCTTGGGGCTAGTTGGATAAAGGCTATTTGTATAATCTGAGCACCTTCATCCACAGGGTTTAATATTCTTTTTATAGTTTTTTTTAAGTTTTTACGGCCCGCCTCGCAGACATCTCTGCCTGGATGACCAAGCACCACCTCCAGCTGAACCTCGCCAAAACAGAACTTCTCATCATCCTGGCTAAACCCTCCATCTCCCATGATCTGTCAGTCACCCTGGGATCTGCGACGGTGACCCCTTCATCCTCTGCCAGGAACCTTGGGGTTACCATGGATGACGAGCGCTCCCTCACGGCCCACATTGCCGCAGTCTCCCGGTCTTGTAGATTCACCCTCTACAACATCCGGAAGATCAGGAGATACCTGTCTGAGCACTCCACCCAGCTGCTAGTCCAAGCAATGGTCCTCTCCAAGTTGGACTACTGCAACTCGCTGCTCGCTGGTCTCCCAGCATGTGCAACCCGCCCTCTTCAGAGGATTCAGAACGCAGCAGCCCGCCTGGTCTACAATCTACCCAGACGCTCCCATGTTACCCCGCTCCTCATCTCTCTCCACTGGCTACCCATCAACGCCGTATCAGATTCAAGACCCTGGTACTGACCTTCCGAGCAGTGAACGGGACTGCAACCGACTACATCAAGTCTCTCCTGCAACCTTACACCCCCACCCGTCACCTACGGTCTTCCTCAGACAACCGCCTGGTGGTCCCACCGCTCAAGACTGCCAAGTCTCAACACAAGCTCTTCTCCTGCCTGGCCCCCCAATGGTGGAACCAGCTCCCCACCTCCATCAGGGACACCGACTGTCTCCCCACCTTCAAGAAAAGGCTCAAGACACACTTGTTCCGGGAGTACAACGGCTCTTAGGAATGCTTGGCTGTTGTTAGTTTCCTCCAGGATCACAATGACTCTTATTGAGTGACTTGTTGCTCTTGTAGGTTAGTTATAACGAAGTTAAGTACTCGCTGTGAAATATTTTACTATTGATTGTTCTTCCACAGGTACAGTCCTGCACTTATTTGTGGTTCATGTTGTTTTAATTTGTAAACTTGAATAACTGCATGCTCTTATGGGTCTTCCATTTTGGCACTTGTTTAGTTTTTTCACAATGTATGCTTCATGTTTTGGCTGCTTGCAATGTTTGGGACTACCTCTTTGTTATGTTTGTTGACCTATGCTCTTTTGTAAAGCTCTCTCTTGGAAGTCGCTTTGGATAAAAGCGTCTGCTAAATGCATAAATGTAAATGTGATAAAATTGGTGGCACACCAGTGGCGGCTGCTGGTCTTTCAAAAAGGGGAAGCTCATTTTCGGTCTTCATAATAAATAAATAAATACATTTATTTCGCTAGTTCACCCCTATGACAGTAGCCTAGCCTACTTTATGAATGAATGAACGAACAATCTAACAAAACAATATTTAACTCGATGGAGGAAATGAAGGAACTGAAACAAGGAATGTGGTGTATAATTGTATGAAAAAATGTGCTAGCAATTTCGCCAAGCAAATACCAAGAAATAGTTTGCAGCAGTTTGTGTTTCGACTACACTTGCAAAATCTGCGCTAGGACTGAACTCGAATAGCTTTGGCGACTTTTTATAGTACAAAATCGCTATACTCAAAATGAGATGCAGTCTTCGACAGACCCTCCATTTAGCAAGCAGAAGCCCGGCGTCCAGGCCAGCCCACTCCTCCATTCACCCCCAGAGATTCTGAGCATCCGTGGGCGGGACGTAATCGCAGCATTTATCCAATGACCGTATAGTTTTGAAGCACTGAAAAAAAAACTGTTCAAAGCAGACCCATTGAAGTCCATGGACGCAAGGCTTCAACAGGGAAATGCACTGTGACGCTATGTGAAAGTATGAGAAGGAAGTCGAATAAGTCGACCTGCTATATGAAGCTAATTCTGAACAAAATCGTCTTTGAGATGAACACGTTTTAACGCATTTAAAATGTTAACACAATCGTAAATATTGGACCATTTAATATGTAATTTTAGGAGAAGCCAAGCTTCCCTTGCAGTCTTAAAGAAATCGCCACTGTGGCACACATTTCTGGAATTATAGATGGATGCCTGTGATGCAGCTGGTGATCACAATTGAAATCCTTTTATCTCTGAAGTACTTGTTCATCCACATATTTTCTAGTCAAATTGCCAATGCTGTGGTAGCCCACATTCATGCGAATGATTATGTAGCCTTCATTTGTCTGCTGTTTCCTACATTATAAATTGCTTATGTTGATCAAAACTTCCTATTGGTTCTCTGTTAAATTGTCTTACCTGCACAAACATCTAAACATTAAGCTCATAACAGAAGTCATTAAATGCACAATGGTTGAGCCAGTTGTTATGTGTAGGCTAAATTCACCTTACAGCCCTATTTGCAAAGTGCTAGCAGTTTTGACATCAGTAAACATATTAATTTGTAACAATTCATTGATCTTGAAAGTATATCCACTTTATATTGTCGTTCTGTTCGCTCGCTAGCCCCTTTGAAAGCAGCTGAAGATGGGTTGAATAAGCTAAGTTCCTGTTTTCCTTGCTCAGTTTCTTTTTGAATGCCTTTGTTAATCGCATTAGTTCAATTGTGGTCAAAACTGCCCAAGTAGCCTTCATCAGTAAACACATTCATGTAACAAGTATTCACTTTATATTGTCGTTCTAGTTAGCCAACTCCTTTAAAAGCAGCTAAATATCGGTTGTAGCCTAAAAAGTGAATGAGGAGGAGACAAGACTAATCGCTGCAGACTAGAGGACCAATCAGAGTGCAAGGGGCTGTGACGTGAAGAGAGGAAGCCAAGCTCCTGACATTTTTTTCTCTCCATTATCTGATGGCGAAATTCTTATCCAAACAACCTCAATCCCGGCACTGCACTCCGTTGTTTTATAAAGAGGACGTATGCAAAATAGGCACTTTACAGTGTCCGGTTCTTTAGTTGAGTGTGGGAAACTAACCCTACTCTAATTTGCACACACACACACACACACACACACACTGATTTATGTAATTAGAGAGATGGTCATACAAAGTGGGCTTCTGTCTTACCGCTGTCTTTGAACATGTTGCTATGGGCCGATGTGAACGAGAAGACACGTAAAAATAGCCCTTTATTATCAACTGGTGTCGCTAACGACGGCTATCCTGGCTAGTTATGTGTCCTTTTGTGCTGGGATATTTCCGCTTTAAATGCACGTTGTGCTGCCATAATAGACAAGTTCCGCCCTACATGTATTACACATGACAGCAAGTTTCCCCCACACTGCTAGTTTGGCTTTGTTTGCACTCCGACATTCTCATAAGCACCGTGTCGTCTCATCTTCTATTGGATTGCAGGAGTTTTACAATCTAGCGCTACAGCACTCCACTGATCAAATCGTACTATTGCAGGCCCATTGGTCATATCATAACAAAATTATATTCAAAATTAAATTTGCAATAAAAAATGCAGTGCGTACAGACAGGCATATCTTCCTTTCAGGTGGTAATTACACAGAAGAGTTTTCAAGCTCTGGTTGATTACAAATGGGTGTATTTTGGTCTAAAAGAAGTATTATGCAAAAAAAGGTTGACATGATTCCTTAAATTAGTTTGTCTTTTAAAGATTGGTGCTTATTTGTCAAGTTTGGCAATTTGAATAAAAGCACCTTTATTTTTTAACCCTAAATGTACAATGGAAGTTCAACAATTACCCATTGACAGCAATAAGTAGCAACAAGAGAAAGTTAACTCTCACACACAACTAAATACTTTGGTTTGGCTGATCATTGCAATAAATTCCCACCCGTTTTATTTTGTTGCCTTTCTACCTGGAGGAAATGGTGTGCTTCCATGTTTCTTTGGCTTGTGTGTGCATGTGGGTGGGTGTCTCTGAATTATCAAGTCAATTGGTCTCAATATTCTGTAGTATCAACTTGTGTATCCTTTTTTTAGTCCATCATAAAATCCTGTATGAGCATTATCATAATGCATACTTTTTCACAATAAACAAAGCTGCTTTTACTGTTTGGTTGGCATACTGCTATGTCTCCCCAAGTAATGTTTGTCTATTCTGTTAGGTATGTAAAGGAAGGAGACAAGGTGTCACAATTTGACAGCATCTGTGAGGTACAGAGTGACAAGGCCTCTGTCACCATAACGAGCCGCTATGATGGAGTGATCCGCAAGCTTTACTATGAGGTGGATTCTACAGCTTTAGTTGGCACACCCCTAGTTGATATTGAGACGGAGTCAGGTCCAGGTGAGTATGCCTGAAGCTACAGGTGAAGCACGGAACTTGCATGCATGCACAAATATAGTGCTGATAAGTTTCAACGTCAATGCTCTACTGTATAAGTCATATGCAGACATGAATAATTAAGTATATATTGATTTAAGAGTTTTTACAATTGATCTTAATTTAATTCAGTATAACTATAAAGCCTCTGTAAATAAAATTCAAAATCAATTTAAATTCTTCTCAATTCATATTAGTACTGTTTGAACTGTTCTGCAAACACTAAGATTACACACATTTAGTGAACACATTAAAAGTTTTTTTTACACATATGTAATATTATATTACACCTGAAGTCTTGTACTCACAACCATTGGAACCCCAGACATAAATCTCGTACCTATTCAGTACATTTCAACGTTGCATTGCCAAATATTCAAAATATGTTGAGGTTATATTATATTTAGTTTATATTATATTTATTAGTTGCATGACAACACTTGCAATTTCAGTTTATTACAATATGTTGAGAATTAATCAGCGAGGAGGATTATTTTTGTATCTTCGCACCCGATCAAATTCCAGGACCCTGCTTTCTTGACTTTTCTTAGATATGTTTTATCACCCAGTATTTTCTTTTCTTTCCAAATCACACCGGAAAAAAACGAATCTAAGGCTATTTCACTCATTTACTGTTAAATTGCTGCCAGATGCATACTTAATTAATATATAAATATGTGAAAAGGATAACAAGAATTTAATTATAAGTGCATTTGTTTCACAAACTTTTGTGTGTAGACAATGATAAGAGCAATTCTTATGTCACATTATTTTAGAGGCAACAGTAATTTACAATGGTAGATTGCAAATAAGCTATGTTTTGTAAAACAGAAACACAACATAAACATATTTTTGCATGTATTCAAACATGGGTCAAAGGAATCATCAGTCAATAAAATTACCAATGAAAATTGAAATCACAATCTGTGTTTAAATTACAACCTCTGAAATACATTCTTTACTCTAAAGCCTGTATTTTATAGCAAATTAACAAACAAGCAACAATAAATGTACCTAATGCTGATAGGAAGTAGGCACACTAGGGATGTGCATCTCCATCACTGAGGATGATGCGATACACATCTCGATGCACTGCCCACAATCCAATACATTAAAGATACATAAAAGCAACTATTAATGCGATACGATTCACCCCTATTGCGATGCAGTGCGATTCAACACAATGCGATTTAAAAAGATGCGATGCATAAGAATATGATGCTATGCAATTTAATATGGTACATAATGATTTATTTCCTTGTTAGACAGCAAATCATAAATTCAAAAAAAAGTGAAAGTTTTACTTCACATATTAAACAGTCTCTGACAAAAGATAAAACAAAATCAGGCCTGGACCTTGCTTTAAACCAGTCCTTCTCACCCCCAAATAAAGTTTGTAAAAAAAATAAATAATAAAGTTTAATGCCCTTTAAACGGTGGCAGGTAACTAGGGCTGCAACTAACGATTATTTTAGTAATAGATTAATCTGTCGATTCTTATCTTTTTACCAAAAGCATTCATTGCAACGGACACTGCAAATTCACAGTGCAAATAATCTTCGGAATGTGCACAAACAGGCACACTATTCTGAAAAAGTTAATAATATTAGCGTGGATTTAATGCTATTTTCAGAGATCAGCAATTTAGTTGAGTTTTGTTTAAAACATTTTTGAAAATTGAAAGGTTGTGGAAGTAGGCCAGATTTTATACGAATAATCTGGTGTGTATGTAAGATTGTTTTACACAATTTTGAAAAAAAGTTCAGATTTGCGAGGATTAAGCTATTTTTAAAGATTAGTGATTTTCTATCATTTTATTTGAAACTTCATTGAAAAAGTAAAGGCTGTGGAAGTATACCAGACATTGTTAAGATACTCTGGTGTCTGTTTGAGGTTTTATATTCATAAAAATATTCTAAAAGTCTAAATTTTTCAAAATGGTATGGCTAGCTTTCACCCGGTCCCTAACGCAACGCTGCAAAGTAGCGCCTTCCGAATTTGAGACGAATGTCCAATATGAAACTAACTTCACCTCAGTCAATTAACACACCTTTTCGACGTATTTAGTGTGAAATGCTCTCACACATTGGATGACTTAGGTCGTACTGATTTATCCGCCATGTGTTTCAGAATGTTACTCAACAACGTCTCTCCGATGGCCTTTCCTCTACCTCCGTTCTGCTCCGCGCTCAACTAAACTTTTTTTTCAAATACTCAAACATCTCTGTGACTTATTGAGTGGAGTAATAATCGTGCAACACAATTAATCGATAATGACATTTGTTGCCAACGCTTTTAATAATTGATTTTAATCGATTTAATCGATTCGTTGTTGCAGCCCTACAGGTAACCATCATTCATTTAATTAATTAATCTGACATATGTTTTGAATCAAAGTAAAAGATTCATCTTATAAAAGTAAATCTATAAAACTTTTTACTAGTGTGCAGGATTCTAGAAATTGTGTGTATGTGATCAAGGAATGCACAGAGTATAAATTCAACTGAATTTACCCGGTTGTACCCCCGGCCGTGCCTAATGTTGTGTTCTTGGGCAAGACACTTCACCCTACTTGCCTCGGGGGAATGTCCCTGTACTTACTGTAAGTCGCTCTGGATAACAGCGTCTGCTAAATGACTAAATGTAATTGTAATGTAATGAATTGTATTAAATCAGGTTGTTATAACCAAGAGTATGCTGCAAGATGTTTTTTCTTTGCTCAATTACATTTAAGTTCCTTGTTATAGGCTGACCTGCAGTTGCAAATTTCCAGTTTATCCCCATGGAAGGTTTCCAACTGCAATTTTGAAACCTAACCCCAAAATATACAGTGTGTAGACAAGGCTATATGCAGCCAGCCTCCGTTAACTAAATACACAGCCTTTATTGTGCAATTTCATTCATTGCATCAAAAAGTAGCCAACAAATATTGAGTGACCTGCTGTTTGTCCAGCAGCTGATACTTTTGGAATCTTCTTTCAGAGGTGGCCCAAGAAGAAGATGTTGTAGAGACACCAGCAATGTCACACGATGAGCACACACACCAGGAAATCAAGGGGCATAAGACTCAAGCTACACCTGCAGTACGGCGGTTAGCCATGGAGAACAATGTAAGTTATGAATACACCCACACAATGCTAAAATGTTGGTTGTCAAATGGCTAATAACTAAAGCTGTCAAACATACAGTTTGTCTCTAAACAAAGGAAGCTGTCTTTTTCTCCACATTGAAATATTTTAAATTAATCTGTGCCACATTTGGACTATTTATGGAATATGTATACATACATTTACATGATACAAGTAGCATACCTAATGTCATTATTGGGCAATACATCTCGACTGCCTGACATAAACGAAAGAAAACAATACAGTAGTGACAGATTCTGGTAGTAATATTTGCAATACTCCACATATTTGCAGTCCTCAAATCCCGCTATTATTATTATTTTTAACGCTTAAAACAGATCCGTTTTTATAATAATTTGTGAGCATTTCCACTGTGACCATGGAAATGACAAAGCTATGTAACATATTGAGCTACGTGAAGTTGGCATTTCACCCAACAAAAGACCTAGAGAAAATCCTGAAACAATTGTTTGTGCTCCGGTTGTGCAGTAAAAAAAGAATTTTGCTGCTGTCATTTGTTGTTCTGAAACACATGGCAGAGAAATCAGTACGAGCTAAGTCATCCAAGGTGTGCAGCATTTCACACTAAATACGTCGAAAAGGTGTGTTAATTGACCGTGAAGTTAGTTTCATATTCGACATTCGTCTCACATTTGGAAGACGCTACTTTGCAGCGTCGCGTTAGGGACCGGGTGAAAACTACCCATTCATTCACTTCACTCATTCTCCTGGTTAACCTGCCATATGGCCTTCAATGCTTTTTAGGGTTCCTCCGGTTGCTTTTGTTAGTTTTATTTATAGGATTCCTCAGTCAGGAGGAAACCTATTTTTATTGTTAGTTTTATTATTGGGGTGTGCTTGCCTTCGGCGAGCACAAAACATTGTTATCTCACATATATATTTATTGTGAGAATGCTGTTAAGCAGTTCTTCCCCCGTTTTTTGGCCTTTTAATAGTCCTGCATACTTTCACCGATTCCTACAATTTTTGTATCAAAACGTTCAGCTCCTTCAGGGGATGTTGGATTTGACTTTTGTTATTTCTCACTTTTTTATACTTTTTAAGACATTAAGGTTTTTGTGCAAATTATTCTCCCATTAAAAAGTAATGGTAAATCCTTTCAAATCATTAAAAAGCTTCCTCCTCTTTCAAACGTAACTACTTCAGCATACTTTCAGCTAGAGACACCATTCAACCTTTAAAATGTTCATAAGACATTCAGCTATTCCCAAATGATTCAGCTTTTTCAAATATATTCTGCCAATTTTGAATTGACAGTTTGAAATACATAAAAATGTTTGCTCCTTCTTGATTTTTATGAATGAGCACTCTGCTTGCTGTTCTTTTTCTGATATTCAACTAAATTGTCAAACAAATTCCTCTAACGTTCATATAGTTTAACTTACAGAAACAAGTTATACCTTAAAATGTAGGAAAATGTGTCCTCTTTCAGCCAATGTTACTACTAAAGAGCTCACATTTACAGATCTTCAGCCATGAGCCTTGAAGCGAGAGCAGCCTTTCAAATGATCTCACTAACTTCAATGGAGAGGTGGGTAAAATTCGTCAGAGAAATTCATAAGTAGACGTTTTTTTTAACTGCCGAGAGTCGTATTTCTGACGGCACAGACATATAAAGGACACATGCTAGGTAAATGTTGGTTATTCTCTCTGCCCAGCTCGTTAGCAATCACAGCTGCGCCATCACCGTGGCAACCAAACAGACACGCACCATGAAAGCAGAATTGGGTGAACGTTTTGGAAACGGCCAAAAGAGTTGTATTTCTGACCGCACAGACACAAAGAATATCTATGGTTTCGGCAGAGTCTTGGGTTTTGGAAAATATCCTTATTTTTTGGATTGGACGTACAGTTTTCTAAGTTAACTTGTTTGAGGTGTGGATTCTAGCTACATTTCTGTTATTCTCATAAACGAGCTAGTGCGATGGCTCTCCAAAACTAAAACGGTTAGACTTTTTTTCCACTATCGACCAAATATGTACATTGAGCTTAAAGTGTACATAATCTAGCTAGATCGTTTTTATTTTAGCAAGTTTTACAGAAATCTGCAAAAATCGAGGCTCGACTGTCATAGCTGACCGTCACGAACAGCCAAACCAGGGCTGGGGTAAGTGTTTGCTGCAGCTGGCGTTAATCCTACATACAAACGCTTCGTAACTGGAAAGTTTTTACTTTTAATTGACGATATTGAACACAGATGTAAAGTAACATCTCAGATGTAAAGTCTTTACTTTAAATATCTTCTCCGTTGCATTCCTTCCATTGCATCCTCTCTCTAGCTTCACGCCTTCGGTTATTATTCAAGCCTAGGGTGTTAATACATACCACTTTGACACACTTGCAAGAAATGATCCGCTGGTTAGATGTAGCATGATCTTGTTATTTACTATTAAAAAAACTCACCAGGCAACATCGGCAACCCTGCACTATGAATTATTATTTTGATGTAATCTTAAATTAAGTGTCTGAACAGGACTGGGTGTGCAGGCACGCATGATTAGCTTCTCCTCCGTCTTGAACCTGAAACCTAGATTCTAGGTTAGACATTTTGCCAATGACCAACGGTTGCTAAGTTTTTCCAGCAAGTTCAAGTCATTCCAGTGTTGTCTTTTTACCTTCAAATTCGTTCAACCCAGACTTCAGCAACTGGTTTTCTGCTCAATTTTCACATATTCCTGCAGCTTATGTTTCTGAAATGTTCCCCTTTTTGTTTAGCATTCTTCTTCTTCTTTTCTTCTGTTTTCTGCCTTCATCTTGCTCCAGGTCCTTTCAAAAATACCTTTCACAGCAGTATCTTCCAACTGGCAGTACTTTTTGCATTTTTTTTCTATTTTCTGTACTTTTCTGCCTTTATCTTGCTGCAGGTCCTTTCTAACATACATTTCAGGCCTTGAGAACATCTCAACACAATCGCGTTGCGTCGCTACCCACAATGTACCACGCAAGCGATTCGCCTAGCTCCATAGAAAATGAATGGAAAACATGTTGTCGCTCGCATCGCGTTGCTGCAGTGTAAACGCACCGTTAGTATTTGAGTTGTAAATGAGCAGAAAAAAATTATGCTTTTAAATCTATGTAATCTTTATAAATAATAAGTAGGCTATGCATTTTTTATATAAAATATAGCCTACAGAAATATCAGGTTCTGTTGCACGGACCCCTGTGCAACCGATGCAAGCAAGCACACCCTACAATTTCCCCAGAAACTGTACGCTCTCTAGTTATTATTAGGATTCCTCCGTAATAATAACTAGCATCAGCTTCTGTGAGGACTGCTGTACACCAACACGCACCAGGGTGAGCTACAATAACGACAAACCCTGGTTTACAGCTAAACTCAGAAGGCTGAGGCTGGACAAAGAGCCCGCATTTAGGAGTGGGGACAGGGACAGATTCAAGGAGTCGAAGAACAGGTTTAGCAAAGCGGTGAGAGAGGCTAAACGACTGTACTCGCAGAGACTAGAACATCAATTCTCAGCTAACGACTCTGCTTCTGTCTGGAGAGGCCTCAGGCAGATCACCAACTTCAAGCCTAGAGCCCCCCACTACACTAACGACTCCCGCCTGGCCAACGACCTGAATGAGTTCTACTGTAGATTTGAAAGACAATTGGACAGTCCTGAACAACCCCTTTCCACCCGTGAGGCCTCCCACCTCCCCCCGTCTACAGTGACGACCCTCTCCATTCAGGAGAGAGAAGTGAACAAACTGTTCAAGAGACTGAACCCCGCAAAGCAGCTGGGCCAGACTTTGTTTCTCCAGCCACCCTCAAGAACTGCGCTGACCAGCTGTCTCCGGTGTTTACCTACATCTTCAACACCTCCCTGGAGACATGCCATGTGCCAGCCTGTCTCAAGTCGTCCACGATCATCCCTGTGCCCAAAAAGCCCAGGCCAACTGGACATAATGACTACAGACCCGTCGCCCTGACCTCTGTAGTAATGAAGTCTTTTGAGCGCCTGGTGCTGGCACACCTAAAATCCATCACAGACCCTCTACTGGACCCCCTGCAGTTTGTCTACAGAGCCAACAGGTCTGTGGACGATGTAGTTAATATGGCCCTCCACTTCACCCTACAGCACCTGGACTCCCCAGCATCCTACGCCAGGATCCTGTTTGTGGACTTCAGCTCTGCCTTTAATAACATCATCCCCGATCTGCTTCAGGACAAGCTCTCCCAGCTGAATGTGCCTGACTCCACCTGCAGGTGGATCACAGACTTCCTGTCTGACAGGCAGCGTTAAACACTTCTCCCTGTACACCAACAGCTGCACCTCCAGTCATCCGTCCGTCAAACTCCTGAAGTTTGCAGACGACACCACCCTCATTGGGCTCATCTCTGGTGGAGACGAGTCTGATTATAGGTGGGAAGCGGACAACCTGGTGACCTGGTGCAGCCAAAATAACCTAGAGCTCAATGCTCTCAAGACAGTGGAGATGGTTGTGGACTTCAGGAAGAACACAGCCCCACTCACCCCCATCACCCTGTGTGACTCCCCAGTCAACATTGTGGAGTCCTTCCGCTTCCTGGGCACTATCCTCTCCCAGGACCTCAAGTGGGAACTGAACATCAGCTCCCTCACCAAGAAAGCACAACAGAGGATGTACTTCCTGCGGCAGCTAAAGAAATTCAACCTGCCAAAGTCGATGATGGTGCACTTCTACACAGCCATCATTTGAGTCCATCCTCACCTCCTCCATCACCATCTGGTACACTGCTGCCACTGCCAAGGACAAGAGCAGGCTGCAGCGTATCATCCGCTCTGCGGAGAAGGTGATTGGCTGCAATCTGCCTTCCCTCGAAGACCTGCACACCTCGAGGACCCTGAGGCGAGCGAAGAAGATTGTGGCCGACTCCTCCCACCCGGGACACTCTCTGTTTTAGTCACTCCCCTCCGGCAGAAGGCTGCAGTCCATCAGGACCAAAACCTCACGCCACACAGTTTCTTCAGTTTCTTCCCTTCCGCTGTTGGCCTCCTCAACAAAGCCAAGAGTTCACACTGACTTTAATGAATTCATGTCTTAAAACAATGGATTTTGCTCTACTTCACAATTTGTGTAATATTAGTATTTTATATTGTATTTTATACTGTAAATTGAAAAAACTCAAGCTTGTGCGTCGCTGTCTTCAATGCCACAGCCTAAACTTTAGGTCAAAAGAAATGTTTCTCATTTCCGGCGCATTCAAACAATCCACTCTGTGAAGTTTGGCTAGCAACAACAGCTAGCTTGCTCGTAGCAAACTTCTTTTGAATTAGCCATTTCCACCCAAAAAAATGTGAAGCTTAAGCTTTTACGTTTTTGGGGGCATCTTTTCAGTTAGCAGATGTTACTGTTTGAATCGCAATTCCATCTGAAATTCTGCCGGTGACAACGTTGTTACAGTAGCTTGGTTCAAAGGGGGTTCTTAATGAGTCATGCAATATGAGTAGGGTAAATGCTTGAAAAATGTCACTAGAAGAAAAAAACGAAAGGGGGCCGACCCACCTGCAACCGACGCCAGCGAGCACACCCTACAATTTCCCCAGAATTGTACACTCTCTAGTTATTGGGTGTGCTCATGCCTTCGGCGAGCACAACCATTGTTCTGTCACATATATTATTATTGTTTATTTTCGCCCCCCTAAGGATCAGTCAATATTTGGACTACACAGACGCCTATGTCAAAATGTTCGTCTTGGTCTCGATTGCGTTGTTTGTATTTTTATTTACGTTCCGTTGCACGGTTTAGGAGGTTACGTTTTTGTGGCAAAAAGTGCCTTTAGTCAACGAAGGGTACTCAGTGCTAGCTACGTCACCACGTCAGCAACGACGCATGGATTGATGTGCTGTTGCACAGCGAGTATCGTGCCGCGGTGTACGTCTACTAGCAGCATCATACATGTACATTTAAGCAAATCAAGACTTGCATGTACAGTAAGTAATGTCACATTAAAGAATGTATGTCAAGTTTAAACTCAAGTTTGTGTGGTGTGTCGCTGGCTTCAGTGCCACAGCCTAAACTTAATGTCAAAAGAAACATTCTAATTTCCGACACTTAAAAACAATCCCCTCAATCAGTGAAGTTTGGCTAGCCACTGCAACTAGCTTGCTCATAGCAAAATTCTTTTGAATTAGCCATTTCTCCCTAAATAGATGTAAATCTTATTTACGTTTTTGGGGGCATATTTTCAGTTAGCAGATGGTAGCCTACTGTTCGAATCGCGATTCCATCTGAAATATTGCTGGTGACAACGTTGTTACAGTAGCTTGTTTCAAAGTTGTTGTTTTTTATAGGCTAAATGGGCGTCAGATGGCTGAGCGGTGAGGGAGTCGGGCTAGAAATCAGAAGGTTGCCGGATCGATTCCCTGCCGTGCAACATGATGTTGTGTCCTTGGGCAAGGCACTTCACCCTACTTGCCTCGGGGGGAATGTCCCTGTAATTACTGTAAGTCGCTCTGGATAAGAGTGTCTGCTAAATTACTAAATGTAAATGCTTGAAAATATCACTAGATGGGGAAAAACTTATGGGGACGGACCCACCTGCAACCAACGCAAGCGAGCACAACCTACAATTTCCCCAGAATCTGTACCCTCTCTAGTTTTTATTCTTGTGCAATGGGAGTCAATGGAAGCCCCTAGAACCATATAGTAATTTTTGGTTAAATTTGGCACACTTATTAAGCACAGTCCCTTCTCCAAGTTTCATGAATCCCATTAGACCACTCTAGCTCCACCAATGGGTCAAAGTTAGACTTGTGTTTACACACGCAACTTTTAAACTGTATGACTGATTTTCAAAAATGCGGTACTATTGGATTCCCTGGATGGAAGTTCAACACACCTTATGACGTCAATTTCCGGTTATATAAATTTTCCGCCATTTCCAGTTTTCTCAAAAATCTTTGAAAGCCTACTCCTCCTACAATTTTTTAACAATCTTCCCCAGAATTGGCACACATCATTGTCAGAGCAACCCTCACTCAGTCATTATTTATATCTGCTCCCAAACAACTTGTGTGTCCTTATAAAGCAGAAGTGCCGGGAAATAATTTCTCTGCGTTCTCAGGACTGTGTCATGCTATCTGTACCTTATGCCGTACGGAAATTGGAAAGAGGGCTTTTCTGTACTCCGCACCCTTGGCATGGAATATGTTCCAAAATGTCTTGAAACTAAAGGAATTAATCTCGCTTAATGCCTTTAAATTCAAAATGAAATAGCTAGAGACAGATTCCTTAAAATGTAAATGTTTTTATGTACCTGGCTACTACACTAACTCCTATATTTTCTCTTCTTTTGTATTTCTGTAACTATATTTGTATGTATGCTGCTGCCTGTCTTGACCAGGTCTTCTTTGAAAAAGAGATTCTTAATCTCAATGGGTCTCTCCTGGTTAAGTAAACGTTATAATAATAATACAATTCTGGTCTAATCTTCCCCAGAATTGGCACGTATCATCGTCAGAGCAACCCTCACTGAATTCTTAAACAGATTTGATTTTCAAAACCGTTTGTCCGGTACAGCCAATCGAAATCGTCAACCAAGCAACCAATCAGCAAATTTGAGATATCAACACCAAACTTGGTATGATGACTCGGAACACTCTTCTGAGGATGTCCAAATTTTTGTGTCATGTCATGATTGGGCGTGGCCGCAGGAAGCAAAAATGTGTTTTGGCCAGTAACTGTTGATTTGTTTGCCTTTAATGATTCCTTTGTCTCATATCTTGGGACATCCCGTGTGTGACACATGATAACTTCAAAATGAACTTCCATTTTGAATTATTTGAAAAACGTTTTTTCTCTACTCCTCCTACACATGTTGTCCAATCTTCACCAAATTTGGCATAGATTATCTTCAGACCAAGCCTCACAAAAGCTATCACATGGTCTTCTGATTTTCGAAACCGTTTGCCCGGTACAGGCAATCAACATGTGCCATTAAGCCAGCAAACAGGAAGTTGGGTCGTATCTCAGCAAATCTTTGATGGATTTGCTGCGTGTACTCGTTACCCTCTTCTGAGGATGTCTAAAATGTTTTCTGGGTCATTTGACTGCTTGGCCACCTCATTGCTGCTTGCAGCTATATTTGGATTTGGTCAGATTTGGTATCCCATTGGTATGTCTGCAGCATGGATTTTTCTATACAGTGACAATTTGTGAAGAATATACATTTTTCAATGGTTCTCAATGTTTTTGGAAGAATCTGCCATTGCTGCTTTCAGCTATATTTAGGATTATTCTGGTAGGAGGGAACCTATTGTTTTTGTTAGTATTCTTATTATTATATTTCTCTGTTAAATGGCTCAATAGCTCAAAAAGTCCTTGACCCGATTTTTTTCAAATTTGGCCCAATGATAGAACAGGTCACTCATTACTCCCGGCTAGTGGCCCATGTACGCCCATAGGTGGCGCTATAAAACACGCCCAAAGTCTACGTGATTTCCCCAGTGCCCCATTACTCCAAAATGCCTGAAAATGTGTATACATTCACGGAATCCTGGCTAACAGAGCAGGACTTCGACAACGACTTATGTATTGATGGATTTGGTATTCCATTTTGCACGGATAGGAGCGGAGAGATCACAGGTAAATCCGGCGGTGGGGGTGTGTGCCTCTGTTAATAGGCGCTATTGTACTGCGGTGACTATCCGGGAGAAAATCTGTACACCCAATATTGAGCTATTGTCAGTATCCTTTCGTCCATTTTATTTGCCACAGGAATTTCCACAAGTTTTTATAACTGTTGTGTACATTCATCCGAAAGCTAACAACGTCAAGGCAACAAATATTGGATCCGATGTTGTTCACGGACTTAAGAACATTTCTCCAGAAGCGCCAAATTTTATTTTGGGAGACTTTAATGATGTGTCACTCAATGTCCTGTCAAACTTCCACCGATACATTATATGCCCAACGAGACACAGGGCTCCAGACTGCGACCAAATGGTCGCATTTTGCCACCAGTTTTTGAGACAGTGCAAGCATTTTTTACAAGCACTCGCGCATGTGCGACCTACAAATTTGGAATTTATTGGATGTGCACAACATCAGCACACGTTAGCAATAGACACAACGTTCTAGTAAGACAGCGATATCAGCGAGCCCTCAGCATTAGTACCATAGCTAAAAGTCTAGGAAAGTTTAGACTATTTTTCGCTAGGCACCTATAAACCTAGCTAAAAGTCGTGGAAAGTTTAGGCTATTTTTCGCTAGGTTCCTACGAACATGTCTTAATCTGCCAGACAAGTGGATTCTCCTTCGTTCTTTTGGTGAGCAGTTTCACAAGACCTTCTTACCCGGCGTCATGGAGCCGAGCAGCTAAATACTTATTTAGTACTAGCGTTGCTACTGTATCCCTGTCTGTTTGCGCTGTTGCGTTGTTATACTCAGCAAGTATTGTGTTGTGATGTCGGGGGAGGACTGATGGAAAAGTGCATCATACATTTAAGTCATTTAGCTAAGACTTGCATGTGCAGTGCGTAATGTCACATAAAATGTATTTAAACTCAAGCTTATGTGGTGGGTCGTTGTATATCAGTTGTAAAAGTGTCAGTAAAAAAACTGACCCATCTGCAACCGACGCAAGCACACCCTACAAATTGGTGATTCTAGGATCAGACCTTAAGGGGTGCTCAGCCCCCAATGAGAATGTGACGTGAATACAGTCCCTTGAAAATGATCTAAACCCCCTTGCTAATATAAATCCCTAATTTACTGGATAACAATTACACAATTACAATAATGACATTGCAGGTTAATATAAGGTGTGCCCCTAAATTTTCCTCTTGCGCTCCTAACATTTTCAGTCAGGGGCTACTGTGCTCCTAGTAAAAAAAGTTAGTCTGGAGCCCTGGAGACATATCAAGATGCTGGACCTCTGTTATGGGAATCTAAAAGGGGAATTACCATTGTCAGCATTAGGATGTGCCGAACACAATTGTGTGCAGCTCCTTCCGATGTATAAACCTTTATTTAAAAGGGAAAAACCTCAGATGAGAGAAGTTACAATTTGTTCTGAAGACTCTATCGCCCGTCTGGGAGACGTTTAAAGACTCAGTTGAACAAATTGATGAATTGACTGATGTTGTATGTTCATATATAACCGTTTGTGAGGATTTGATTGTGCCTACACATAAAATTTTGTTTTTTCCAAATAGTAAACCGTGGATGTCAAATTCAGTCAAAAATAGTTTGCAGAATAAGAAGCTAGCCTACAAGCAGTGGGAAGGTTCAGAGAAAGGCATTGCAAGGAGAGAAGTCAGAACAGAGATTTTTAAAGCTAAACAAGCATATAAAGTTAAGTTAGAGAAAAATTTGGCAGACAATATTTTAGGCTCAGCTTGGTCTAGCATGAAGAAAATTGTGGGATTACAGCACAATGTAAATAAGGGCACTGTACGTATAGACGGTTTTAAATCCAATGTCGATCTTTCTAATGCTCTTAACAGGTTTTATTCAAGATTTGAATGTTTTATATTAAAGATGAAATAGATGAATTGTGATGCCTGTGTAAAGATGATGATTCCCACTTAGTTGTGGAACAAGCAGCAGTAGAGAAAATGTTTTCTCTCCACTAAGGTGAACAAGAACCCGGGTCCAGACTACATATGTGGTACAACCTTAAAGCACTGTGCAAAGCAATTAAGTTACATTTTTTAATTTGTCATTACAGACACAAAAGGTACCTAGCCTGTGGAAAGAGGAAATTATTACTCCTGTCCCTAAACGTAATAATCCTAAAGTGCTTAATGATCTGAGATCAGTCGCCCTCAACTCCTTTGTTGTGAAATCATTTGAGGAACTTGTGAAAACGGAGTTATTGAGTAAGACTAGACATGTCCTCGATCCCATGCAATTTGCATATAGAGCAGAGAGAAGTGTTGAGGATGCTTCACTTGTTTTATTAAATTTACTGACTAAGCACTTGGAGGGAAAGAATACACATGCAAGACTGTTGTTCATTGATTTTTCTTCTGCTTCTAATACTATTCAACCCCACATCCTAGCAAGAAGACTGCTTGAGTATTACGAGCTGAACCATGATTTAGTGGTATGGCTATTGGACTTGTATTAGGTGTATCTACTGGATCCCCACAAGGTTGTGTTCTTTCACCGGCTTTATTATACATTTTGTATACTAACTTGTGTCAAACCAGTTTGCTGATGATACAGTCATAGTGAGCCTGTTAGTGTTAGGAAGTTCGGATCATTTTACTGATTCGGTTCTTTGAATCTCGTTCAGTAAAATAAACAAATCTTTTTTCCAGTCATTCGTTCATTTCAACAGGGGGGGGGGGGGGGGGGCGGGGGGCTATCCGTCCACTGCAAACACGTATCATATTCTTATGTAGGTTAGTGCATGACATGTGCACCAGCAGATACTATTTCAAAATAAATTCCTGCATTAAAATAATGTGTCATGACAGTTTGTATGATTGGGTTTATTATCACACTAGCATTCAATTATCACGGCAAACAATTACACTGCACCAAACAGTAAGTGTAAATGTAAAGTGAAAATAACAAAACCAGTCAGTATGATGACTTGAGCGAATATCATTCACGTCTTACTAAAACAGCGGCCACGCGAAATAGAATGAGGAAACTGTTTCCTCTACTACAAAATAGCCTACAATGTCACATGAAAAAAGGATCCAAAGACTCGTAGAACGACCGAGTTGGGAAATGAACAAATCGTTCCTCTAGCTACCAGCACAGAGCCTATGCAGGTCACGTGAAAAATGATCCAAAAACTCGTAGAAAGACCGAGTCGGGAAATGAACGAATCATTTCTGTTTACTTAGACGAGGCTATGCAACAATCCCGATGCGCTGCCATGAGAAAATTAACGAATCACTCTTTGAAAGGACTTGTTACTCCCGAGTCCTTGTAAGGATTCGTTCAAAATGAACGAATCGTTCATGAACGACACATCACTAGAGCCTGTTACAAGGGGATGAGTCTGGCCATGGTTGAGTTGTGTGACTTGGTGTGATGATTCTTATCTGCAGTTATATACTACTAAAACAAAAGATATGATTATTGATTTTATAACTTCTACTGCAGATCACGTTACCACAACTACTAAAAGACAGGTTGTGGATCGTGTGGAGAGTTACAAATACCTAGGTCTAGTCATTGATTTCAAACTGGCATTTGATTTGAATTGTGAAAGGGTATGTAAGAAAGGTCATCAGCGTCTGAGTTGCTTTAGGAAGCTTGCCAAATTTCACATTGACAGACACATGCTGTCATTGTTTTATTTAGCTTTTATTGAATCTACTATGTCATTTTCCATTGTGGTGTGGTATGGGAGTCAGTCAGTGAAGAACAAAAACTCCTTATACCAAATTGTCAAGCGGGCGAGTAAGATAAGAGGATTTAATCAACGGACTCCAGAATACATTTATAAAACTCAGTTGTACAGGAAGGCAAGTATTTTTTTAAGTGATGAGCTGCATCCCTTAAGTAACAGGTTTCAGTTACTTCCCTCGGGTTGCCGGTTTGTGGTCCCGAGATGGAAAACAAAATGCTAAAGGAATACTTTTGTTCCTGCGGCATTTGAGGTTTTAAATAATAATAAGAGGAGAAATGTTTTAGTATGCAATAGTTGGTTAAATACAAGAAAGGATATGCATGTGTTTGGTACAGCCTGTCATGATTTTATTAACCGGCATATTTGTTGTCTTGTATGTGTTTTTTCTGGATAGCAAAATTCTATTTATCTGTAAAAATAAATTACCTACGGGTACGAAATAAAGCTACCTTGACCGTTAGCCTATTAGCAATGCTAACGTCTCCTGTATCTAGTATAGGTAGAATGCGAAATATGTTTCTAAACACATCAACATACCTTACTTGGCAAATGACTCTAACTAGACTAGCTGTAGTCGGCATAAGAAGGGAAGCTTCCGAAAAATAGCCAGAAAACGAATAGCAGTTTAGCCTATTGCTAACGCCTGTCTAGATTATCTATTTGAAAGAACTCGAGAAAGGCAGGTGCTAGATACAGGATACGTTAGCATTGCTAATAACTGTTACCGACAAAATCATACGACAGCTTGCGGTTGTGATGAACATAAGGTCGGATTGCACCTCTTTTCAGCAACAGCTTCATAGAAAATCCTGCTTTAAATTGTCCCAGGTTTTCAAAACCGTCCTTGGTTGGGAAATGGATCGCGCAAATGTGTCGAGGGTTGAACTGCACAGGGATCTTCTACGCTACGGTATACAAACATCAACCATGCCCGTCGAGTCAATTTTAGCTAGACTCTAACTCATCTGCTTTTTATTAACGCTGATTTGCAAGGAATGCAAGATAGCGAAAACAGACTGTAGACATGTAAACTAGTCTTTGCTAACGCAAGAGCATAGGTAGAATGTGTGATGATTTAGCCTAGTTTATTGGCAGTGGGGCTAACGTCATTTCATCTTCCTGACTATGTTTCATTCAAATTAATAACCCGTGTTGTCATGTAAATCTACAATTCAAGATGCATGTTTGTCCAGATCTATTTTTCAGCAAGATAGCTAGCTAACTGAAGCTGATTTGAATCACGAGAGTTTGTTTGCTAAGCTGCAGTGCTAACGTTACCCACCTAAGGCGATCCTGTTTGCTTCGACAACAGAAGTGTAAACAACTAATGTAATCATTTCAAATGATACCTAGTCAATCTGTTGAAAACAGTGTTGTGGAGACAAAATAGATTTATTTGTACGTTTTTATTTCAAGTCTCCACTTTCGTAGTTTCAGTGAGTGCTGATGGCCGTGTTGGGTCTTTGTTCCGCAGCTTCACTCATTGTAAACAAACCAATCAGCGCGCAGCTCATCTATATATTCACGAGAATACGATAAAAGGAGAAAACCAAGCGTTTTTCCCGGGAAAAATTCACTGGATGTATCAGGGGGCATCGAACAGCACCCGTGCCATTTCCAGCCCAACCAATGTTACATACCTTATTCGGAGGCCTTAAGGAAGGTGTGAAAAAAAAAACGTCAATCACCCCTTTAAACTTTGACCCAAAGCTGACCAAAGCTAATGCTCTGCCCTTTCTATTCATAAAATCTGAACTGTTGATGCGTAGCAGAGAGGATAGAGAGGCTGACTTGCAACCTCAAGCTCCTGAGTTCGAATCTCCATTCACCTTGTTGTTTTTTGCCAAACATGAAGTAATTTTGCTCTCTTGTTGTCCAACTCTTGATCTTCTACAATGTTTTTTTTTTTTTTTTTTACCATTTACCTATTGTTATCGTTGGTATTTGTTATTAGGTTCCTCCGGTAGGAGGGAACCTATTGTTATTGTTGGTATTCTTCTTCTTATTATTTTTCTTCTCCTTGCGCCCCAATATCTCAAAAAGTCCCTTGTCATAAATTTTCTAATTTGGCACATTTATACTACATTCAAGTGGGTACCCCCACACCAAATATGGGCCACATCGGACCATAGGGGGCACCACAGGCCACGCCCAAAAGTCCAATTTTCAAAGTGATGTCATTTCCACCCCATTGATCCAATTCTTCTGAAACTTGGTGTGCATGCCTCATTTGTCATGAGGAACAAAAAAGCCTCAAAGACCCATAAGGTCCGCCATGATGGATTTTCCTGTACAGTGATAATTTTGGAAAACCTTTAAAATTCCTATTCTCTTGAACCAAAGGTCTAATTGACTTGAAATTTGGTTCAGATATGTATCCTTGACGTATTGAGAAATGTTACTTAAGGCAATTGAATCAAGTGAAAAATGGCTGAAAGGGGTGTATTTATGTAAATGTCCACTTTGCCTCAATATGTTTGTGTCACTAAATCAAATGTATTTTTGAAGGATGGTTCAAACCTAATAGGCTTTAAGGTGACATGCCTCTGAAGTACCATGAAAAGTTTTACCTTGATATGTCAACATATGACTGAATTACAGCTGTTTGAACTTGGACCAAATCTAACAATGCTCGCCATCGGAGAAACAGCTTTTTTTATTATCCAGTTATTGAACTTTGTGTATTCCATGCTTGGGAATTGCTCAATTGGCTGAGATGTTGTGCTGGTAAGCAAAGGGTTGTAGGTTCAAAACCAGTCAGAGGCATAGTTTTTTATTTTTCATTCTGACAAAACCAAATGACGTTGTGTCTTTGGGCAAGGCACTTCATCCTACTTGCCTCGGGGAGAATATCCCTGTACTTACTGTAAGTCGCTCTGGATAAGAGCGTCTGCTAAAATGACTAAATGTACTTGTAGTCTACGCATGGTAGAGATAACGCTAATGGTTATCTCTATGAAGTAAATTGATTGTTCAGGTGGATCCCTTGTCTGTTGCACAAATTCATTTCAGTAACCTAAGCCAGGACACATCCCCAATGATGTTAGGCATGATTTGAAATTTGAAACAGTAACTGAACATGACAATATTCAACACTGAGAATAGCTCAATGGGCTAGGATGGTGACCTGTAAAGTATAAGGTCGTAGGTTGGAATCCAGCCATTATCTTTTGGCCTGTCATCATTTTGATTATCTGTTTAGTTCAATAGGATGACATCATTCTGAAGTCCCACAAACAATTTCACCTTGGTATGTCAAAATATGATTGAATTGGATCAGTTTCAACGTTGGCTGAATCTAACAACGCTCACCACAGGAGAAACGACTTACTTTTTAATACAGTAACTGAACATGACAATATTCAACACTGAGAATAGCTCAATGGGCTTGGATGGTGACCTGTAAAGTATAAGGTCGTAGGTTGGAATCTAGCCATAATCTTATGGCCGTTCATAATTTTGATTATCTGTTTAGTTCAATGGGATGACATCATTCTGAAGTACCACAAACAATTTCACCTTGGTATGTCAAAATATGATTGAATTAGAGCAGTTTCAACGTTGGCTGAATCTAACAACGCTTACCACAGGAGAAACGGCTTACTTTTTTATACAGTTACTGAACATGACACTACTCAACACTGATAATAGCTCAATGGGCTGGGATGGTGACCTGTAAAGTATAAAGTATTAGGTTGGAATCCAGCCATTATATTTTGGCCTGTCATCATTTTGATTATCTGTTTAGTTAAACAGGATGACATCATTCTGAAATACCCTGCACAAATTCATGCAATTTCACCTTGAAATTCCTAACCTTTGACGCAAAGCTGACCAAAGCTAATACTCTGCCCCATTGCTCCATTTCTTCTGACTCTTGGTGTGCATGCCTCATTTTTCATGAGGAACAAAAAAGCCTCAAAGACCCATAAGGTCCGCCATGATGGATTTTCCTGTACAGTGATAATTTTGGAAAACCTTCAAAATTCCTCTTCTCTTGAACCAAAGGTCTAATTGACTTTACATTTGGTACATATATGTATCATTGGCGTATTGAGGAATGTTACTTAAGGCAATTGAATCAAGTACAAAATGAATGTGAAAGGGGTGTATTTATGTAAATGTCCACATTGCCTCAATATGTTTGTGTACTAAATCAAATGTATTTTTGAAGGATGGTTCAAACCTAATAGGCTTTAAGGTGGCATGCCTCTGAAGTACCATGCAAAGTTTTACCTTGATATGTCAAAAGATCATTGAATTACAGCTGTTTAAACTTTGGCCGAATCAAACAATCCGTGCTACAGGAGAAATTTCTTCCTTTTTTTGTACAGTAACTGACCACTTATTCTCATCCTTACCCACCTGTTGTACTGCCAACTCCACTACCCTTAAACCAGTAATGTCTCTTTATAAACAGGCTCTCAAAATACTTGACAAAAAACCTAAATCACACCATCACTGTTCAGTCCTCCATAAATACAGACTTTTAAGTTGGGACAACATGATCACACTCAAGAACTGCTGTTTAATGTTCAAAATCCGGTTTAACCTGGCCCCCCCACCACTATGCAGCCTAGTCAAGTTTAGAACACCAGCAACCAGTGCTACTCGAGGGGCAGCAAGAGGAGACTGTGTTATTTCTTTAAAAAAAAGTGTATTTTGACAGTCGGTTTTCTCAATTAGGTCAGCCCGGGAATGAAACCATCTCCCTCAAAACATTAGAGAATCAACCTCATCCAACTGTTTTAAAAGTAATCTCAAAACATGGTTGATAAATAACCAAAAATTTGATCACGAGTGGGTAATCAGTAGAACTTGTATACTGGGATAGTATAAAAAAAATTCTTAAACAAAAAACAAAAAAAAGAAGGTATTTATTGTCAATGTTATGTTTGATATGTTATGCTTGATACGTTAATGCCTTTTTTAGGTTGGATAACCTTTTTCCCTCTGGCAGAGGGACTGCCAATGGAAATCAGCCTTTTGGCTATACTTGGGAGCATTTACATTTTAATGTTTATGAATGTACACTGTCCCTCTTGATCAAATAAACAAAGGCCAGGCAGGAGAAGAGCTTGTGTTGGGACCGGGCGGTTTTGAGCGGTGGGACCACCAGACAGTTGTCAGAAGAAGACTTTGGTCATTACATGGTAGTGACATGGTACATGGTAGTGACCAAAAGAATGATATCGCAGATGCAAGCGGCCAAGTTTCCTCCGCAGTGTGGCTGGGCTCAGCCTTAGAGATAAGGTAAGGAGCTTGGACATTCGGAAGGAGCTTGGAGTAAAGTTGATAGTCCTTTGTGTCTAAAGGAGTCAGTTGAAGTAGTTTGGGCGTCTGAAATACCTCCTGGGTGCCTTCCTTTGGAGGTTTTCCTGTTATGTCCAACTTGAAGGAGACCCTGGGGTAGACCCAGAACTCACTGGAGGCAGTATATATCTCATCTGGCCCGGGAATGCCTCGGGATCCCAGAAGAGGAGCTAGAAAGCTTTGCAGGGGAGAGAGACATCTGGAATACCCTGCTGCCACCGCAACCCGGCCCCAGATAAGCAGAAGACAACGGATGGATGGAAGGGTGGATGGATGGACTGTAACTGTCGAACAAGAGCATATGAGATAGTCACACAGAGGAGATGAGCCCTGGCTTTTGTCCCGTACTCAATGCTTTATGGTTTAAATACACTTTTTATATTGTCCCTGCAATGTCTGCCTCTAAAAACACATTTTTTGAAGAGTAATTTTGAACAATACTTTTAAGTTTATAAATCTGCTTCTCTAACCATTGTGAGACATAGCGGATTAATTATGCCAGTCCCTGAACAATAGAAAAAAACACGCCAGAGCATTGAAATCCTGTTTCTGCCTACTGCACGCAACTTTTGGGGCAAACAAACAAAACCCAGTTGTTTTTTTGTTTCGTTTTTTTTAGAAAGAGACAGAAGTTTCCAATGCTGCAAACATAAATAATAATAGTAATTTGTGCAAATTGGTGCCCCTACCTCTTTTTTCTGTACTGTATATTCGACTAACCAACATGGATTTTTTTCTTAAATTTTGAATGATTTAAAATGACATAAAATACTCATGTGGAAAACTAAATGTGTAAACTTACAAAAGTTTCGTATTTTTAGGTGTACAGGGTTTTTGAAAGTGTAAACCCAAAAACAAAAGAATGTGTATTGTAGTGCCACCTGTGATTCAATCCTGTTCATTGTGGCATAATAATGAGTGTTGTGTGTATCGTGTGTGCTAAATGCTATCATTTTTGGTACAGTAGTTAGGGAGTTATTTAGCACCATAGGGCACCAAATGAATAATAGCCATTTCACAACATAATGATTATATGCCAAAAATATGGATCTTCTGTGATCTCCCTTTGTCATTGTGCTTTAGGTTTATATTTTACTTCTCACCTGATAAGTGTTTTACACAACAATTGTCGGTAAATTGACTGCAATTAACATATCTTCTGTTTTCCTTTAATATTTTAAGATCAAGCTGAGTGAAGTGGTTGGAACTGGAAAAGATGGACGCATTCTTAAAGAGGATATCCTCAACTTCCTGGCTAAGCAGACAGGGGCCATCTTACCCCCCACTCCATTCCTTGAAATCCAGACCTCTGCAGCCATACCCTCTGCCACCAAACCTATGGATAAGGTGGCACCACGGAGTGCTCCTAGCCATGTCATGCCCAAACCTGTCGTCAATGGGAAAGATGTCACAGAGCCCTTAAAGGGTAATGGCTAAAAAGTCAACTACAGTTTATTTATTTGCGGGTAGCCGAAACATGAAGCATACATTGTGAAAAGCAAAGTGCAAAAGTGCAAGTCTTCCTATTGGCAAAGTGCCAATAGGAAGAAACACTAGAGCATGTAGTAAAACAAATTACAATTAAACAACATGATCCTCGAAAGTACTAATGTACCTGGAGGAAATCAAGCAACAAATATAACTGCAAGCAGCAATGGGGTGGCCAAGCAGGTCAGATGACCCAGAAGAAACTTTCGACATCCTCAGAAGAGGGTTCCGAGTACACGCATCAAGTTTGGTGGTTTTGAAAATCTAAAATAATTTTGATAGTTTGTGTGAGGACTGCATTGACTATATACAGCTTGACTACAGGTAGCCAACGTCTGCGGTGTACCTGGCTTCCTTAGCAATGGTTTACAGTCTTGCTAAACAGAGAATGACAAGCTCGTATTTTTATATTTCACAAGTCTCTTTTTGATGTGGGCTGTTTTTGATTGATGAATAGATTGATTGCCTAAACCTCGAAAGAATAAATATATATTATTAATTGCAATTACACTAACCCTAACCCAAGGCCTAATAATTTGCACACCTACCTTAACCTCTTAGTGTTCCACGATTGTTAAAATCCCTTTAAAGTGACCAAATGTCTTTTTAGGTTTTCACACCACAGAAAAATGTGTTCCTAACTACCAAGTCTAATTTCAAAGATTAACTCAAATGAGTCTTGAAATCTAGAAAAATTAGTAGTTTTCTCAGATCTCAAACGCTGGGGGCGTTTCCACTGAGGTCGCTGAAACCACACCCACTTGCGGCAAAGCTGCTCCTCTCTCAATTGTCAAATACCGATACAACAAAAGGGTTAGACAAAAAACATAAAAAATTGAATGCTCCTAGTAGGATTGGCTTTACACAGCCATATAAGTTTGAGCCTACAGAGACAGAATAAAATTCAGAGGTTATGGACTGGCTTCCCTGGGAATCAATCTTGTCCTTCTTAGGGAGCAACCGAATGTTAATGTTTATCTCCCTGTTATCCAAGTTAGCAAGTTAGAGTACAGTAGCACGATATCGATATGTAACTAGCATGACATAGCATGACAAATAACGTTAAGGCTATCAACAAATAAGTTCATTTGTTTTAATAACAGCTAATGCGCTCTAGTTACTAGAGTGTTAGGGGAGGGGCTATGCTCTGTGCCTCTTTGGAGGCATGGTTTCAGCATCTGCAAAAATAAATAATTTTTAAGTAATTCACTTTACAGGGACAATGCGACAGTCCAAATATTTTCTTTTAGATTGATATACATGCCATATACTGTTGGAAAGCTACGATTCTTGTGATTCTATCGAATTCTATCTAATTAAACAATTTCTCGATTGAGTCGCAAAAGCAGGTACAATCAACATCTTTGTCCGACCACGAACATGAAAACAAGAAAACAGAGACTACTCACCTATCGAGGCTCAGAGTTGTAAAGTTATACAAAACATCCCAACACAAATGGTCCCTTTACATTCTCAAAGGTCCAAATGATCCAATCAAGTAAAATATTTTGTCCAAAACAATGTGTTACATCCATAAATACCCATGGACTCTGGATTGTTCCATCATTATAAAGTGGTCGCCTGTTGCTCTACAGTCATTCACAAACTCTGTTCTAACTTCAGTTCAGATGTAAACATCCCTAAAATCTTGGTCTCAAAATGACCAATGCACTCTGCCATTTCGATTGACACCTCATTTGATCCAATAGGAGCTTCCATGTTCTGTCCATAGCAATTTCTCACACATAGAATAATTTGTGGCGGTGCGACACAGAATTAACACCGCCCGCCACATATTGCATTCCGTTACTCTTTTTTTGCAAACATGCAAATAAATTAAAGTACATCCAACTCAAGTACATAGATTTAACACACCCATTATCAATTGTATTAGCTGTGGTTGTGTTGCTTACATAATACCAATGTCAACTAGGCATTTTTTTTGTTGAAAAAATAGCGAACTCACTTGTGGTCTGGTGTTCATTTGCACTTTAATATTAAAAGTGCAGTGGTTGAGATGGATGGTGATGCAGTATGTGGCACACTGAATGTTATGTACTGAAAAGTTATAAAAAATAAATCAGCAGACAATACTGTAAGCAAGTTATACACTTAAATTGCTTTTGGTTTGTGCCAAAGTGCAGGGCCCAGTTGTTCAAACAGTTGAATCTGAATCATATTTATCTGGATTATGGGATCAAGTGTTGTTAGTGAGACTACCGTATTTTTCGGACATAAAAATGAGTTTTTTAACCCGATTTTACATTTTTCTTGTGGTGTTGCGGTTTATATTTCGAAGTGGCTTATAGAGGCTTTTTATAACAAAACAACAGTAAAAACACTTTTTGTGAATATTATTTAATCCGTTAAGGAGTTGCGTCGCACATATGTGATTGTTTGAATGCGGGTCTCACACAGACCCCCACCCCTAGTCCCTCGGCTTGAAGCAACGGCCCTGGTGGATGTAGGTGGTATTGCATTTCTTGTTAGACTTCCGGCTCTTCCGGTCGTTTTATTCGTTTTTTATTCAATTTTTTTGTAAATGTTGACTGGAGAGTCAACATTTTCAAAACAATCTCCCCCAATTATTTTTGTTCGATTCTCAAACCTGGCTCATACTACTAGCTTTTTCATAGAATACGTTTTCCAGATTTTTGCTAAATTTGAAACCAATCCGAAATTGGTACACACCCCATTTATTTGCTTACGTCAAAAAAAGTTGCCTGCAAATGTGCTCGCGGATACGAACAGGGCACGAGCAGAAATGTTCACATTGGCCGATTGCCGATTTACCTGGAGCTGAATGAGACGTAGACTTATATTTGATGTGCACAGGGAGAAATGGCTTGAGTTGCACGTAGCAAGTTTAGCAGATGGTTGTCACACATACATGAAATGTTGTTAATATAGTTTATTCCCGTTATTTTAAAACTGATTATTTTTCATGATAACCTGATGGCAAATATTATATTATGTTAAGCGTGAGCATAGTGTTGGCATGTGTATCTGGAGCAAAGACGAAGATTAAGGCCGAATCCCAATACTCCTCCTTACCCCTTCTTAACTACAATTAAAATCTGACAATTTATATATGACAGTACCTTCCTCTGTTAAGTTTCCTTATTTAAAATATATGTAAAAGCAAATGTAAAACTACAAAAACAGGGATTTCTGGGGAAATCGTCTGGGGAAATTGTGGGTTGTGCTTGCATCGGATGCATGTTTCCAGGCTGTGAATATCAACACCCTGTATTTTTGAACGCCCTTCGACTGGTTAGCTCCTGCGATTCCCACACAACAGAAGTCTAGTAGTTGGCTAACTCTACAATTTACCGGGGCTAGGTCTGAATCGAGGAGCAAAACGGAGCACAGCTTCCAGCTGTGGGTATATGCAGGTAGCAACGCTAGTGCTAAATATCTATTTAGCTGGTCGGCTCCGGCACAACGCTAGTGCTAAATAACTATTTAGCTTGTCGGCTCCATGACGCCAGGTAAACGTGTTGTGACGTTAGCTAGCACTGAGGTCCCTTGGTGCACACAACACTTTTTGCCACAAAAACGTTGTAAGCTCCTAAACCGTGCAACAGAACGTAAATAAAAATACGAATGCAATTGCTACCAAGACGAACCTTTTGACACTAACGTTGTCTATGTAGTCCAAATATTGAGGGATCCTTAGGGGTGGGGAAATAAATAATAATAATAACAATAAATATATATGAGAGAGAACAATGGTTGTGCTCGCCGAAGGCATGCACACCCAATTATACATAAAATGAAGAGGAACCTGTAACAATATAATGATTCAAGACCAAATTAGCTATGTTTTGACATTTCTCAAGAGTTTTGGTACAGATGCAGCTTGTTATTGTTAGCTAGTATAAAATATCCTAGCATGCTAGTGCAGTATAAAACTGAACAATAAAACCCGAAAACGATGCTCTACTCCATCTGTGCAATACTGATTATGAGGATGCAGAGGATTGCTTGCGATATTTGCGTTAAAGTTTCGCACATTGGGTTGTGACATCCTATTTATGGAAAGCTCTACTGCGGTTAGCACGGTATCGTCAAAATTCATATTGAAGGCCAAATTCATATTGGTATATTCCTGTACCGTTAATGCCGTCCACCCCTAGTTTGTAGTTTTGCTGACTCATCCTATTCTCTCATTGTGAGCTTCAGTGTGAAAGACTAGTTTGAATGTGTCAAGAAATTCATTCAAAAGTTGTGAAACGTGGCAGTCATTGGGGACAGGATATAGGATGTATTGGATTTAATGAAAAAGCTAACATTTTCACTGCCACAAAAGTTGTCCAATCTTCCCCAAAATTGGCATGGATTATCAGATGGATTTTACATTTTTTAAACGGTTCGTCTGTTATGGCTAATCAAATTGAGCAGCTAAGCCGCCAAATAGGAAGTCAGGTGATTTCTCAGCAACTCTTTGATGCATTGACCCCAAACTTGCTATTTGTAGTCAACCCTATTCTGAAGATTTCCATAAAGTTTTTTGTGTCATTTGACCTGCTGGGCATCTTGGCATTCATCGCTGCTTGCAGCAATATTTGTAGTATGGTGTTATAGTTTGTAGAGATTTACCTGAGTACATTCCCCATAAATGTATGCCGAACACTGAAGGCATGCTTCAAAGTTGACACAACTATTTGTGAAACATTATATTTAAGGGTATTTGACTCTAGACCAAATCTGCAGATTCACTACTTGATTAGGAGTCGGGATCGGATCGTACTTTGTACAGACAAACATAACAGCTAGTACCACCGTGCTAGCATAAGTAGCCTAGGGAAAAACCGGCTGCACTGTTTAGGCAAATCACATCACGCATGACACGTCCACGACTGGAAGCTTAGGTAAACAAGAACAAATTGAGTATTTAGTGATCCTATACATGTTGTTTATTTTATGGCTTCTTCAACACTTTAATTTTTGAAATATGGAGGAAAACGACTTCTAGCGTAGGCTACAATGCATAATGCCGACAAGAACCCCTTTTCATTGCAGTGTGTCACATATGAGAGGCAAGTGTAGCTTGAAATTCTAAATTTTCTTCTGAAATGTATTCTTTACTGTAACAGTTTGACTCTAGTTCCCAGTTTGGAGTGTGGGCTACAGCGCATTGGGTGCAAACTAAATTTGCATTTGAAAAAGCTGCAATGTTTCGTATGTAGGCGATGTATTGAATGCGATATCCCATTACCCCTCCTAATCACCAAGTAATGAATAGGCAGATCTGTCTCAAGTCAACTACCGTCCTACAGGGTTTTGTGAAGATGTAAAACTTTTCAGCCTTCATACAGGGACTAAATGGTTGCGAACAACTGGTTAACTACACCCCCAACCACTCCCCCCTAAAAATGTACCTGCCACTTATCTGTAGGGCTTTCATCTGTCTGACGTGATTGCTAAATACACATTAAAATAAACTTTAATCCAAAATGTGCATAAAGTCTGTAAAAGATAACTCTACAATTGTGATGTGATTAATGAAAAAGGATATACATTCTTTGTAATTTATTAAAATTATAAAAAGTATTAGATGCTTTTCAAAGAGAGAACATTAGCGTTCAACAGAATTCAACTCGTATGTCTCTATTCTATATGATAGCAAGCAAAGGAAGTCTGTCAACCCTGAAACTGATACAGTGACATTCACATTAGACTAGCTACTGTAGCCAAGATTAAAACGTTAGCCGAAAAGGCAGAGATTCAGCAAAGAAGAATTGAGATGGAAACACAACCAAAATGATCAGATGTGTTTATAGGTAACAGCAAGTATTGGACTGATGAAACAGTGCACAAGACATATGTATGATGTGTATGATAAAAAAAATTGTATGATTGAGTGTCTAATGTTAGCATTAGTCCCTAGTAAATAACCACCACTTCCTTGCTTACGTAGCTCCACTGACTGCCTTTTAATATAATTTGATGCACTTCCTGTGTTGTTTTTCTTTTTAAATAGGGTTCCATAAAGCAATGGTGAGGACCATGACTTCAGCCTTAAAGATACCACACTTTGGATATTGTGATGAGGTGGACCTTACACGGCTAGTAGAGCTGCGAGCAGAGCTGAAGAGTTTGTCTGAGTCCCGAGGGGTCAAGCTCAGCTACATGCCCTTCTTTATCAAGGTGTCCATTTTATAATTAACCCCTTTTATGAAATAAGTAATGTATTTACATGGCACGTCTATTGATGATGACAAAGCTACATGATATATGAATGTTGTTGACTCAAACTTGTAACAATCTCTCCTCACTATTGTCTTTGTGTGTATGCAGGCAGCCTCACTTGGCCTGTTGCATTTCCCAATTCTCAATGCCTCGGTAGATGAATTCTGCCAGAATATCACCTACAAGGTAAAACTGAAGTTATCCTTATCAATTGGTGGCGTTTTGAAGTTCAATACGTTTTCTCTAAATTAGCCTTTTTTGTGCCTCTTGGATGCAAGGACTCGCATTTTAGATGTTTTTTTTGGGTGTGGTGTCTCAGAGAGCGCAACAATAAATAACAGATAAATGTGAAAACGTAATTTATCAAGCTCCATCACCACAGCAGTCACCATCCGTGTAGACAATTTTGGTCTCACTCGAGCTAGATAGGGTCGCTATGGACTATCACAGGGGTGGCCAACCCTGGTCCTCGAGAGCCTCAGTCCTGCATGTTTTAGTTGTTTCCCTGCTCCAGCACACCTGATTCAAATGAACGGTCATTTTCAGGCTTGGATAACGACCATTCATTTGAATCAGGTGTGCTGGAGCAGGGAAACATCTAAAACATGCAGGACTGAGGCTCTCGAGGACCAGGGTTGGCCACCCCTGGACTATCACTTTGTATCAATTGGTTGTCTGTTAGTAACCATTTAGTAGCTGGATGATGCAGTGAAAAAGGAGACCAAGGCAATGGTAAGGTGTACGAAACCATGGTGGTGTTTATTCAAACAAACCGCTACAGCAGTTCAAGCATGGCAGTAACACAGGTATTGAAACCCAACCAGCAACACGGACAGATAGACACTGGTGCCTTTTATACCAATTCACTGGTATACACCATTGGATGCTTCCATTCACCTCTCAACAATCCTGTAAAATTCATACCCAAAGTAAATTGAAAGCTGTTCTTGAACAATTTGGAAAACATGCATTACATTTAGTAATTTAGCAGACGCTCTTATCCAGAGCGACTTACAGTAAGTACAGGGGCATTCCCCCGAGGCGAGTAGGGTGAAGTGCCAAGGACCCAACGTCATTTCGCACGGCCGGGAATCGAACCGGCAACATTCTGATTAATAGCCCGATTCCCTTACCGCTCAGCAATCTGACTCCCTACATGCATGGTTGTAGTCTATTTTGAAAGGTGACATTCTGAAGTTAATTCCTGTTTTCAGAATCCCTCTAAGTGCTACTGGTTTTGAGTAATAGAAGCTTGAAATAGAAATGAAATAGACAGTTTTTATTTGCGCCTACATTTTGTTTTGGATACAGAGGCCTGCAGATCCCTTTAGGTTGGTGGTATTAGTTGGAAGACACAATGGGACCACAGCATGAAGCCTTACCTAATCCAAGTCAAAAGTCGAAAATAAGGACCCTTGGTAAACCATGTTTATATTAGTTTGGATAAAATGTATTACTTTTCATACAGAACGCACAGATGTTGGGTGCCACCTGGTTGGCTTTAGACGTCTATGGACAGGTCATTAAAGCTCCTATTGGGTCACATGAGGTGTCAATTGAAAGGTCAGAGTGCAGTGGCTATTTTGACACCACAAACTATGGAAAATTGTTTACAGAGTTATTACAGTGTGAATGAGTAACCGGACGCTTCAGTCCGCAAACGTTGCATGATACATCCAGAGTTCATGGTTATTTATGGATGTAATACATTGTTTTGGATGAAATGCTTTAGATCAGGGGTGTCGAGCTCCGGTCCTCGAGGGCCGCTGTCCTGCATGTTTTAGATGTTTCCCTGATCCAGCTCACCTGATTCGAATGAATGGTCGTTATAACAACCCTTTTAATTGAATCAGGTGTGTTGGAGCAGGGAAACATCTAAAACATGCAGGACAGCGGCCCTCGAGGACCGGAGTTCGACACCCCTGCTTTAGATAGTCAGATAGTTTGGACCTTCAGGAATGTAACCAGATAGTTTTTGTTGCGATGTTTTGCATAACTGGACAACTCTGAGCCTTGTTAGGTGAGTAGTCTCTGTTTACATCCACGTTGTTGACACATTCGTGGTCGGACGAAGACGTTTATTGTACCTGCTTTAGCAACTCGATCTTGAAATGGTTTACATCAATAGAATCACAAGGGGGGGGGGATTGTGGGGGGGGGGTGAGAACACTGGTGTTTTCAAAATATTTTGCAAAGGTCCAATTTTGCAGGTATTCATTTCAGAACCCAAGAGAGTGCAGGGCCGTGCAATCGACGTTGTTTGGGTGAGCGCTTTGAGATCCCCCATTTTTTTTTGTGCTTTCGCGATGGATCTCTTTTAGCCATGTTGAGCTGGCACTATAGCGTTGAGCTACACTATAGGCTACACAGCGTTTAGCTTAACTCCTCTAACCTCTTGAAAAACAGGGTTGTCTTTTCAGAAGAAATGCTGGCAATGCTGGTTTTGGTACCTATATTTCTCAGATCACAATTTCTGTCATCACTGAAGTACTTGTTCAACCGCCACATCTATTCTAGTCAAATGGACAATGCTGCGGTAGCCTACATTAATGCAAATGATTATGTAGTCTTCATTTGTCAGTTGTTTCCTACGTTATAAATAGCTTTTGTTATGTTTATCAAAATGTACTATAGTGATTCTGTTAAATTGTCTTACCAGCACAAACATCTGAACGTTTATTTCATACCAGAAGTCATTACATGCACAATGGTGGAGCCCAGTTGTCATTGGCCTAATTCACCATACAGTGCTTATACATTTGCAATGTACTGGCAGTTTTAACAGCACATCAGTAATCACATACATTTATGTAACAATTTACTGATCTACAGCTCTGGAAAAAAAATTAAAGGCAATTTTGAGTGAGGAACAGAAAGGTAAAATGTAAGGGGCCACTGCAAATTTTACTCTTCTGTTCTAAAAATGTAAGAAAATGGTTTTCCAGAGCTGTATATATCTGAAAGGGTATCCACTTAATATTGTCGTTCTGTTCACTAGCCAGCCCCTTTGAAAGCAGCTGAATATCGGTTATAGCCTAAATGTGTTTTCGCTTCTACATAACTAAACTGAATTTCCCTATTTTTCTACCCGGTAAATTTTCCCGGGCAATTTTATTGAGAATGCCTTTGTTAACCACATTAGTTCCATCTCAGAAGCCTACTGGACTTGGATTATAAAAAGGGAAATATTAACTTTGCAGAGTGCCCGGTTCTCGAAATATCAGACCAGACTTGCTCAGACCTAAGGACCAAACAGTGAAGGGACTGTGACGTGGAGAAAGCCAAGATGCAGCAAATAATGTTTTCATTATTTCTCATTATTGATCATAATAGCCCCCGCCCATGCCGTTATCTCCTTATATTAATAAATGGTTTAGCCTACCATTTGCAAAATAGTTACAAACTAGCACATATAATATGATGTTTCGCTCGTGTGAATATGCAAAATGCATTTTTTATTTTAATGTTTATCCGCTTTACAAAACATATTTGCATTTTACGATTACGACGACACACGAACGCCCATGTGCAGCTAATGCACTTTATATAATTCACTTAAATTTGAGCCAAATAGCCTAATTAGCTTTCCCTAGTGTGATTTTGAAAACTTTAAAACACTTATCTAGGAAAAGTCTAGAAGGCACCCTGCCTTGGAATTAGATTGTAGTGTGAAGATACTATTTTATTTTTCTTCGCCGGGGTCAAATGAACCCTGCTCGGCTCTTCTAGTGTTAAATGAAGAGACAGAGGCATGGATGCCAAAATACCATATCGCAAAGTTGTATATGTGTCCCAATGGGTGGTGACATAACACTTATTAACCTCTCTTTTTGCTTGTATCTACCCTTGACTCCTTTTACAGGCAGCCCACAACATTGGCTTAGCAATGGATACAAACCAGGGTCTGCTGGTTCCAAACGTGAAGAATGTACAAGTGCTAAGTGTGTTTGACATTGCTGTAGAGCTCAATCGACTACAGACACTCGGTGCAAATGGGCAGCTGGGAACCGCTGACCTCATGGGGGGCACTTTCAGTCTCTCCAACATTGGCTCAGTAAGTGCAGAAGGGACCTAAGTCGTACAGTTGAGTTCCATAGATACTAAAATTAGAAATGTATAGTACTGGCATAGTCAACTTTCTTATGAAAAACGTAATTGTAAAAAAAAATTGCTTATTCATATTCATCATTTCCATCACAGTGAGGGACTGTATATGATCATTAGGATCGTGTGGATAAATGATCACTTCTGGAGTTTTACACAGCACTAAAAAGAAATATTCATGAAATGTCCCCATTCACAACTTTTCACCAGAAAGCACTAGAAAACTTTCAAGGACTAACACCTGGGGCACACTGGCTTCGAAGCACTGCGATTAGCTGTGAAGCACCCTAAAGCGCCGCCTTTTTGTTTACGGCGCCCATGTTATCAAATTGGACCGGCCACATGGGCTGCGAAGCACTGCGTTTGCTCGTGCTCTACAGCGATCATTTCGGCAGTTGGTCGAAATTTTTCGCGAGGCGCTTAAGGAATCGGCTGCAGGATGATAAAATACACCATATTAGTTTATATATTTGAATAAAAAAACATGTTCTTAACATTTTACTGTGTTAATTGTAGACTATGATGAAGTTGTAGACTTTATAATTATTTTTTTTATATTACTTAGGCCTAGGTACTTTACCATTATTCACCCTATATAAAACCTAACTACACAATGTTGGTAACGAACGGCCGTTCTATGTTGTTACCCTGATAAAAAACGAATGAAAATAAACGGATTGATCTGTTGAGCCAGCATGCCCGTAGTTGTTTTGTTTGAGATAAACAAATTGTCACGCGTTGCACACAACACACACGCCTGCAGACATAGCCTACCAAGAGAGAACCCCCAAGTCGATTTTGAAAATCTGCAAGAAATTTAAGGAGATGGACAACATCAAATTAATTCTCGAAGTTGAAAAGCACAGGGAGTTGTATGACCCCCAGCACCAATTGTACAAGGACAACATACAGAAGGATCAATGCTGGGATGCTGTTGGAATAACACTTTTCCTAAATATAACCTATGCCATGTTTATGTACCATGTCAGCATTACATGTTAAAAAGGAAAGCTCAGAGTAGCTGAAAGGCTTGGTGACCGGCGCAGATAAATCCGCGTCTGGTGTGAACAGCCTTGAGCCAGTCGTAGTCGATCTTGACGCTTCCGGGCATTTCCAAGCCAGAGTCCCAGGCGTTAGGCTGAAATTATGGTTCTTTAGTAAAATAATTCTGCTTTTGCATTTACTGTTGAAGAAATAATGGCTTTGCTTTAGGATTATCTGTAATTGTTTTCCCACGTCCTCTCTCACTTGTTTCCTCTTACTTACATTTCCAAGAGGAGATGAAGGGATAAAACAGGAGGAAAGAGGACAAACTTTTTGGACACCTCTCCTGGTTGTTGACGTGTCTCAAAATGCTTATCCCTTAAGTGTAAATGAATGACAAGAACTTTATTATAATTTTTGAGTGTGTTTAGTGGTCATTAAGGAAATTGCTTTGACTTAAAATGTTGACATCCTAAAAAAATATCTAATGTTGTACTTTAATGTTTGTGTTTAACTCAGATTGGAGGCACATATGCAAAGCCTGTGATTCTGCCCCCAGAGGTGGCCATTGGTGCACTGGGAAAGATTCAGGTTTGTGGATAATTACTGAATCAATAAAGTGAAATGTTAATAGCCTTATTATATCAAGAACATGGTGTGTTAATCCCTAAAATATATAGCTAGGCTTGGGAATTTACAAGAAACACAAATAAATGAATAATGTGGACAGTGAACACTTTACATTAGATTACAATAACTACAATGTAACCACAAAACAATACCTATTGCAAAGTTGTAGTTACATAGATTTAGTAACACTTTACGGTTTAGTAGTACATATTATTATTACGGGAGAGGTTGGGTTTCCCAGGGGTAAGTGGGTGTCAACATTTATCTTGCTTTGGTAACCAAACTCTCAACTGCCCCTTACACCCATCCCCATACTGTGCCTTCTTAGTCTTTTATAATTGGGTGTGCTTGCCTTTGCACAAAGCTGCATTAGCATACATAACAGAAAGTGTTTCATTCTGTATACATTTTGTAAATGTTTTAGTTAGTTATATTCTCTGAGGAGAATAAGTGGAGTTGAAGCGTCCTGGTGAGTTGCAGTCATTCGCCATAGTTCTAGTACTAATCTGAGGCTATTCTCTATAGATATCTATATTAGGCTAGTTGTAGAAGATAGGCCGCTTACTTGATTGATCAAATACAACTTTCGGTTTACACATATGCGCTACTGCTCTTGCGTAACCCGCCATCCACACTTGGATCTGGAGTCCCAATGTTGGCCTAAAGAAAACCACAATAGACATTCTCCACCAGTGTATTATTCATTGCCTATTATTCACGACCTGCCTTAAGGCATTTAAAAGCACTGAAGCCTACCGCTACTTCACCTCAGGATAGGTTAATGATCCCAAAATGTATCATCTGGAGATGAAGAAAATGTTCTTGATCACAGAAAGGGTAAATGGCCTGTTAATATGGTCTGTTAATCAAGCAATATTAACATTACACAAATAGCGTTTATCACTGAACTGAATTGCCATCAGATTATGTTATAATATCAGTCACATCAGGACACCAAATGAAAAGTAGTTTAGCATACTAATGCCACTCCAACAAGTAGCAACATAATGACCATAATTCAACCAAATAACTGTTACTAATGTAAATATAGCTAATGCTAGCTATAATGGCTAAGCCTAAAACTTACAGCCAGTGAGGGGCTGCTATCTGGACTTAAAACAAACAGTCTATGGCTAGTAAACTAGCTGACGGGCTCTTTTCTAACTTTCACCGCACCGTATCTGGCTGTAGAAAGCAGACTCCAATAGTAGACCCCGAACCATTTGTTTTGAGAATAATGGCTGGCTGATGAAGTTATTGGCTGGCTAGCCAGCTCAGCCAAAACCTAAATGGCTGCTGCAGCCGCCAAAATGTTAATAGCTACAAATGGCTGAAGCTGCCACTTCATGTCTACAGATGTGTATGTTATACTGATTTACTAGAGCTCAATATTTCCAAGTTCTAAAAGAGTACAAAAATATCAATTAAACACTAGTCCTGACACAACGACAAACTGCATTCTAGTCCTGACAAAACGGCATTCTTACTTAAAAAAACTGAAGATCTAACAAAAGTCTTGAGTATCCAACGTAGAAATTAGGAACGTATGTGAGAACAACACAATTACCTTTTCTAGTTGTTTCTGCCATTTCAGCTCAGCGTGAGAGAAAAAAGCATTGCTTCTTTTACTGTCTATGTCTATGATCATCCCTATCGGAAAACGCGCAATTTTAATTGGTCATCAATTCACTGTGAGTCCTGTGTATCACAGGAACGAGCACGAGACTGTGGCAAATCCGGTGTGAAAAATTGATTTAGTAAAATGTTTGTGTGTGAATGTCTCTATGTGATAGATACAATTATTGTTTGATGCAAATAATTTCAGCAGGCTCAGCCAAAAAATATCAGACGGCGGCTCAATTTGGCTGACAAAACTATTAGCTGGCATGGCTGAAACTCAAATGGCGCCGCTTGGCAGCGGCTTCGGGGTCTATCCAATAGTCATCGTTGCGTTTGATGGTCATTTATTGTTCACACTGTTCTTCCAATGAACTTGCAAGTCCATGTGTCCATTAAGCTCCAACAAACAAACATTTTCAACCACTAGAGCGTTTAACGTGTGTAGCGATTTGAAGCAGTCAAAAACTATTTGTGCTCCTCCCTCCCATAACAGCACTCCCTGTTACCTGTTGAAAGGCCTTGTTAGTACTCCAGACTTTGTCTACAGACGCACTGAGCGAACAATCCATTTTTTTCCTGGAAAGCCTCCAACACTCTTCTTAGTGTCAGGTTCCACATCTCCTGATTTGAGGTTTCTCTTTGTTTGATTCAATTGTTGTCTTTCCTGCAGCAAAGGTAGATATTCACGTATCCAACGTTTCCAGAAAAGAACAGAAATGTACTGAACTTGCTTCCATCTTCGCTTTACATACAGATCATGAGATTCAAACAATTCAGGTGGCAATGGGTTAGGGTTTCCCTTTCATTAGAAGAAAATGGTTGGGAGTGAGTGGCTAAAGATCCCGTGGATCATCCTTTAAGAGGATAATTGGATGCTTAATTTCCTTTAATGACCTCCCAAAGTTCCAACATCTTGGGTTTGTTGCTTCCAATCAACAGGTCCACATTAGCCTTAATGCTGGGGATTTGAACTTTTGACAGATATGGCAAAGTCTATTCAGGGGTCCTGGAGAGGAGGGTCCGTCGGATTGTCGAACCTCGGATTCAGGAGGAGCAATGTGGTTTTCGTCCTGGCCGTGGAATAGTGGACCAGCTTTATACCCTCCGCGGAGTCCTGGAGGGTACATGGGAGTTCGCCCAACCAGTCTACACATGTTTTGTGGATTTGGAAAAGGCGTTCGACCGTGTCCCTCGGGGGCTCATGTGGGGGGTGCTCCGAGAGTACGGGGTACCGGATTTCCTGATCGGGGCTGTCCGGTCCCTGTACGACCGGTGCCAGAGTTTGGTCCGCATTGCCGGTAGTAAGTCGAACTTGTTTCCGGTGAGGGTTGGACTCCGCCAGGGCTGCCCTATGTCACCGATTCTGTTCATTACCTATATGGACAGAATTTCTAGGCGCAGCCAGGGTGTTGAGGGGGTCCGGTTTGGTGACCTCAGGATCGGGTCGCTGCTTTTTGCGGATGATGTGGTCCTGTTGGCTTCATCGGGCCGTGACCTTCAGCTCTCACTGGAGCGGTTCGCAACCGAATGTGAAGCGGCTGGGATGCGAATCAGCACCTCCAAATCTGAGGCCATGGTAATCGACCGGAAAAGGGTGGAGTGCCATCTCCGGGTCGGGGAGGAGATCCTGAACCAAGCGGAGGAGTTCAAGTATCTCGGGGTCTTGTTCACGAGTGAGGGAAGAATGGAGCGCGAGGTCGACAGGCGGATCGGTGCGGCGTCCGCAGTGATGCGGGCTCTGCATCGGTCCGTCGTGGTGAAGAAGGAGCTGAGTCGAAAGGCGAAGCTCTCTATTTACCAGTCGATCTACGTTCCTACCCTCACCTATGGTCACGAACTATGGGTAGTGACCGAAAGAACGAGATCGCAAATACAAGCGGCCGAAATGAGCTTTCTCCGTAGGGTGTCCGGGCTCTCCCTTAGAGATAGGGTGAGAAGCTCGGTCATCCGGGAGGGGCTCAGAGTAGAACCGCTGCTCCTCCGCGTCGAGAGGAGCCAGCTGAGGTGGCTCGGGCATCTGATTAGGATGCCTCCTGGACGCCTTCCTGGTGAGGTGTTCCGGGCACGTCCCACTGGGAAGAGGCCCCGGGGAAGACCCAGGACACGCTGGAGGGACTATGTCTCTCAGCTGGCCTGGGAACGCCTTGGGGTCCCCCAGGAAGAGCTGGCGGAAGTGGCCGGGGGGAGGGAAGTCTGGGCCTCCCTGCTTAGGTCGCTGCCCCCGCGACCCGATCCCCGGACAAGCGGCAGATGACGACGACGACGACGACGACAGATATGGCCATTTTGCCAAATCTCCTTCAGTCACAAAGTTATCTGTACTGACAGGCATTTTCTGTTGGCTGAGGACTTCTGGTAGATTATAGAAGAGGTTTCGCTCCAACCCATACGCTCACTGCGGTCACGACTCCTATGCCCTGCACATAAGCAACCAAAGTAGAGCTCTTTATCCCCCAGAAAGTCTTTAATCTCTATGCTCCTTCTTTTTGAACCTTTGACAGTCTACTACTAAAGAGTGAACTTGAGAACAACAAACACAAATAGACTCAACTGTAGAGACATATGAGACCGCCTTTAAGTCTCTGTGGCTCTCATTTGATGACACAGGTGCAACGGTGGCTGCAAAGCTATTTCCCTTAACTGTATTCCCTGTGTGTGGTTTTAACCTGTTAACAATCTTGATCCTGAATTTCCTGACGACGTGTCCTGAATGTCACCAAATTAAGGGTCTGAGAGGACTTTTACATGTTTTTCGATGAATGAAACCAAATTCTTAAACAGAGCTCTGCGGTTGGATTTTTCCAGAATGTCATGTGCAAAAGTTCTCCATCGCTCTCTTTACCTAAATGGTATCTTAGACATCACTGCTCTCATGTTGCTCGTCCAACTCTTGCATGTACTGCAACTTATCCATGACAACATGAACGCAGGAACAAAGAGTAGGCTTGTGTAGGGGGTTAAATATTGGCCAAGCAACCAAAACGAATTCCCCTATGGTTTAAAGGAAGATGGGAAACTGAACAGTGTAATAGCATGAACCAATAATGCCAAAACCAATAGAATTCCAGGTATTTGACAATATGGGTTAAAGCAGAGCAAGAATGGTCAAAGAAGGTTAAATGAAATACACATTTAATAACATTGCAAATGAATGAAATCAATTACAAGGCAAACATGTTACAAAATGAAGGCTTTAATTCTTACCCACTCTACCGTGATCATTGTAAATCAGAGAGAAAGCAAGAGGTGAGCAAGGAGTAGGACAAGGGAGAACTGAGGAGAAAGTCTCAGGAGATGTAGAATCCAAAGAACAATGCATTACAATTCCCTTTATACACAAGAACAACCAATCAGACCACATCTTGAATGGGGTGTGAGAGCCATCAAGTTGAGACCGTCCAGAAACTCCAGACTTTAGCATATGAGAGGTGGGGGCAGGTTTGACACCCAGCCTTACACTTGTAATGCATTCACTCTTCTGATTTTATTGAATGCCAAGCCAAAGCCTTTTCCATGAATGCAGCAGCTTGTTTATATTCATTTCCAAAGTGTTCATGCAACAGCCTTTTTGCATGAGCATAACCTTGTGCAGGTTCAATATGTTGGCAACTGTGTACCAGCTCCCTTGGCTGCCCTCTAGTAAACTGCTCCAGGTAATATAAGCAGTCACCAGTTGCTGACCTTTTCCTCCACACCTTGTTCGAATGCTCTTTTAAATTAGATATATTGAAGAGCATGCCCATCAAATAGAGGAATATCTCTGGCAGGCAATACCATTAAACGTTGCTGTTGAACAAGGGCATTTGTGATCTAATTTTGCCTTTGCATAATGGTGAAAATATTTCCAAGATGCCTATCATCAACTGGTTTAGCATTGAACGGATAGGGCTGACTTTCCTCCTCTAGCTGCGGGTTACGCCAAGTAGGATGCCTTTTATCTGCTGGCTGAGCATGAAGCAAAGAGGGTTGTAACTGTGGATCCGTGTAACTGTACTGTTGTGAGTTGCTAGGTCTTGTGGTTCAGTCCACTCCCTTGGTCAAGTCATTTGTTGCCACCTAGCCTCCTGTGGCTCCTTAACATTTAGTGTTGGGTTAGTTCCTGGCAATGACCAATTCTTTATTGATTGCGGTTTGTTTTGCTGAACTGGCTGGTACTCCTTTGCCATTGCACTCGGCTCACTTGCTTCTTTGTACCCTTTTCGGGTAGAAATTCATTGCGTTTGATGATGCCCTCGAAACACAATGAACGTCTGAGGCCTGTAAAACTGCTAATTTAGCAGTGGAAGCTTCGAGCTCCAGCTGTTCCTTTTGCCTTTTAAGCTTTTGCTGTTGCTCTTCCTGCCTGTATTTTCTTTAAAGCTTCCACACAAACGAGCAGTGCTGCTCTGTCGGCCTCTTCCTTGACTCTGGCAGAGGAAGCAGTGGTGGATTTTCCAGTGCACACACTATTTTTACTTGTGTGCATTCTTGAAATGCACACAAGCACACATTCTTGAAACGCTGTCCTCTTGATTTACATTATTATCATCAACCTCATCATTGTCAACCTTATTTCCATGCTGTTCAAAATCTGTTAACCACATTTTCACATTGGAAACTAGAGGGTACAATTTATGGGGAAATTGTCGGGTGTGCTTGCTTGCGTTGGTTGGAGATGGGTCCGTCCCCTAAAGTTTTTCCCTTCTAGTGATATTTTCAAGCATTTAGCCTACTCATCTTGCATTAATTCATTAAGAACCCCCTTTGAAACAAGCTTAACCCCCTTTGGAACAAGCGATTGTAACAACGTTGTCACCGGCAGTATTTCAGATGGAATCGCAAATCAAACAGCACCGTCTGCTAACAAAAGATTTGCCCCCTCAAAACTTAAATAAACTTGACATTTATTTAGGGGGAAATGGCTAATTCAAAAGAAGTTTGCAGGAAGCGATCATTGTCAGTGTAGCTAACAATACCAAATGCGACCATTTGGCTTCAGTCTAGAGCCCTGCGTGGAGAAGCTGACCCTGGTAAATTGTGCTACGCGCAAGCTAGCCTAGCTACTGTTGTTTGCCAAACTTCACTGAGCAGCACTTGTGCTAGCTGCCGCATCATACCAGTGGAGAGAAAATGACGTTTCCTTCTGTAGTTTCAGTTTTGCAACTACTTGTTTACTCTCCTCTTTTGTCTTTATCCTTTGTGCTCCGTTCAGGGAGTCGCGTTTCATTTAGCAATTTTTTGGGGGATTCAATTCACTCTTCTACTGTCTCATATTAAACCAACTGATATGATGTGCTTAGCTGCAATCGATGGAATACTCCACAGTGGTATCGGATGGGAGGGGAAGCCTGCGTTGACACAAATAGAATAAACGCTCTGTTGGTATCTTTGTTGATTCTTTTGGGGAAAGTTATGACTTTTAATCGATTTGTATTATTATAGTTATTATTGATCATATAGTGTTTTTATGGAGTCTTTCAGGGCCCCTTGAAAGTCGCGGTTGCCTACTGTGCCTAATGGGTAAGTCCGCCCCTGCTTACTGTACATGCAAGTCTTGATTTGCATGTATGATGCTTGCTAGTACACCACGGCACGATACAATACTCGCTATGCAACAGCACATCTATGCACGTCGTATCCATGCGTCGTTGCTAACGTGTGCTGATGTTGTGACGTTGGCATTGAGTTCCCTTTTTGAACACAAAGAACTTTTTGCCACAAAAACATTGTAACCTCTAAACCGTGCAACGGAACGTAAATCCCAATAGAAGCAACGCAATCGGGACCAAGATGAACATTTTGACACTGACGTTGTGTATGTAGTCCAAATATTGAGGGATCCTTAGGGGTGGGAAAATAATAATAATATATATGTGAGAGAACAATGGTTGTGCTCGCCGAAGGCGCGAGCACACCCAATAAGATCATCAGGGGCAGATTGGGGGGAAAAAGTGGCCCGGGAGTTATACTGTCAGACCGGCCCACTCAATACACGGCGCGTTGCCCACTCAATGCATCGTACGTATCGACCAGTCATTGGCCTTCTTGGAAAAATACCCATACACTTAACATTATTTTAGATGATTACAAAGAAATGAAATTCCGAAGTCCGTAAGAACACAATTCAGAAGACACTTTCAGAACATTTTCGAAAAATAGGCACCATGAGTGTGAATACAGATCGCGAGGAGGAGTATAAATCTCAGTCAGTGATTGGAGCCTACTAAAGATCTTGGAGCAAAATTTGTTATCAAGCTGTGTAATACGGAATAGTATGAGATGCTAGCGATGTCAGAGGGAAGGTTAGTGAAAGAAGTGGGCCAATATTTTGGACCATCCCAACCCCGTCGGCCCACCGGGGATTCCCCCAGTATCCCCGATGGCCAGTCCGCCCCTGAAGATCATTATTACAGAAAATGTTTGCTTGAAACGGTACTTTATGGTTTTCCCTTTCATCATCAGGTAGCAAACCCATTAAAGAACCATGAATACAGTTTGCTTCGTCACACAATTTTACCAGATCATCAAGAGCACATTTTACCTCCGATTTAGTATCACCTGTTTGTTTAAGCTGTTGTATCTTTTTCCTCAAATTGCTAGCCTTATTTAGCTTAGCTTTCCTGTCACTCTGTAACCTTTTCAGCCTTTCAATAAGTGCTTTAGCAGTTAATTTCACAACACGTTTTTCCCTTTTGTTCTTTTGTGTATCAGTCATTCGCACTAAATTTCAGCCGACTGTGCAATAGCCACGGGCTCGGGTTTCACGCGTATCCATAGTTTAGTTCAATCCAGTAGTTCACAAAGCCAATTGTCATTTGCCTTTGACCACCAATGCATTGGATTTATGACTAGTGTGCACACAAACCAAAAATGGATTGATAGTGTAGCGCTACTCATACCTAGGGTGACCAGACGTCCGGATTTTGTCCGGACAGTCCGGTTTTCCAGCCATTTGTCCGGACCACTGTTGCGTGTCCTCCTTTTCGCCCTTTTGTCCTCTTTTTTGACCCTTCCTGCCCACCGTCGCAATTTACCACTCGCGTAGGCTTTCAGATGCCAAAAAGAAAGACCTCCTTGAATCCTACGTGGAGTTCAGAACTCCACTTTGCCACTAAGAGCAGCAAAGATCAATATAATGCCTTCTGTAAACTCTGTCGCATTGATATAGGACATTTCAGCCTGACGTCACAACAACAAATATCTTGCTTCCGGGTGGATAACGTCGATCTTGGCTGGCGATAGTTAACCTTAACAAGCCTTTGAAGCCAACAAGATTTTCCATGTCATTTAACCACAAACACGTTTTATGATTATTATGATTATAACACGTTTCATGATTATGCTTGTGAACTGAAAAACTAGACGTTCCCGATGTGTGTTGATATTGTTAGCGAATGATGGTAATATTGTAACGGTTTATCAAACTCGTAGTGACTGAGATCGCTAGCTACTGCTGTAGCTACAATATCCAACTTAACGATTAAAGATTTTCTGAACTGCGTGAGCTTTCTAGCTATCTGTCTGGACACAATAATTTTCCTTCGCGGGTTAATTAAGTACCTACTGATTGTTTCATATAGTAGGTATAAGTGTGTATATAGCACATATATATATTGTTTTCATATAGTTCAAGTCTTTTATTGTCCGATGCACATTCTTAAGACAAATCAAGCACCTGGCATTTACATAGGCCTAACATAAGTACACATAACATAAATTACATCTATGCTAAGCTTAAATAAGTAAACCTCCTAAATATACAGAAATCTATAAATAATACAATACAAATTACTGTAAATACTGTGTTTACTGTGTGTACTGTACTTACTGTAAATACTGTGTTTACTGTGTGTGTACTGTACACATTACTGTAAATAATGAAACATTTGTATTTTGGTTTCATGGCCATTTTATAATAGTGTTTGGCCTAGCTAAATTTGAGCTGCTTTCTCCCCTTGAGGAATGAAGGCATGACCAGTGTGGCACCACATAGCCACTGCTTCAACAATCAAAAAACCCCTGTCTGCCATAACCTGATCTCCTGAATTGATGTTACTGTATAAGTCAGACTGTGCACTGATCTCCTTGTCGAATATTCTTCCTCCCCACATTTTGGAAAAAATGATATTGAGCCAAAGGGCTTGATACCTATTAGAGCCTTGAGTGTGTTATGATGTTTGTAGTTTGACCTGAGGTCTAGGCCCTAGGCCTGATACTGAATGGCCTGTAAATGAAAAACTACAGCCAGATCACGCCACTGTGTGTGGTTTGTTTATTTACATCAACTGGACTAGTACTCTCACGCTAGCAAGCTTGCACGATATGCTACCCAACATTATGCTACCCAACAGCGACCCAACAAAAACGTTTTATAAATGATCTGTGAGGAAATGTCTTCCTTAAATCCGGTCATGAGTGGTTGGTTGCCAGCCTGTCCATTGGTACCGTTAGATCAGGGGTGTCGAACTCCGGTCCTCGAGGGCCGCTGTCCTGCATGTTTTAGATGTTTCCCTGCTCCAACACACCTGATTCAATTAAAAGGGTTGTTATAACGACCATTCATTCGAATCAGGTGAGCTGGATCAGGGAAACATCTAAAACATGCAGGACAGCGGCCCTCAAGGACCGGAGCTCGACACCCCTGCGTTAGATGCAGGGAGACAACCCGGTAAAGGTAGACTAGGCTGCTATAGCTGGATCTGTGCTAACGTTATCCACAGGTTCCGTTGGGTCGATTTAACCGTGGTAAAACGGAAAAAGCCTTATCCTTTACATGCCTTTGAACATTTGACATTACAACCCCAAACACAACAAGATTTCGGCATGACGTTAATCTTTTCGATCTTTGAAAATGAACTACTATGAACTACTATGCAATGCTACCATACTAACTGCTGTTGACAGGATGACAGTTATCCACCCGGAAGTGTCTTGGCAACCTTTGTTTACAAACATTCTGATTACGTCTATAGACATGAGTAGTAGAGGGAAAGGGGCTTTAGAGCGGCATGCCTGCGCTACGGCACAAGGATAATGCTAGTTCTGCCAGGCACTCTTCCTTAACATAATTTTTTTCTCCGAACACAACAACAGCGGATGATAAAACAACCGCTGCTGAGCTGACCAAATTATATATTTTTTATTTCTATTACAATTGAAATAGTTTGGGGAATGGTACTGTCTCATTTTCTTATTTATCTTTTGACTAAACTTGCCAAAACAAACATTCACTGTCCCAATACTTTTCAATGCACTGTAAAATGTTACGTTATATATAATATTGTGACCTGATTTTATACCCCTTCTAGATCCTTCCAAGGTTCAACTCAGCAGGTGATGTAGCAAAAGCCCACATCATGAATGTCAGTTGGTCAGCGGACCACCGGATCATTGACGGGGCTACCATGAGTCGCTTCTCTAACCTATGGAGGTCTTACTTGGAGAACCCTTCCACCATGGTCCTTGATTTGAAATAAACAAACCTCACTACCACGCGTAGTCATGCAAAAACAGTCACCATGTATGATTGACTGTCTTGTTTTGTATCATCAGCTAAGTTGTATGTGTTTCTTTACCGCTGTTACCCATATTTCCCTTCATTATACAGTATCATTAATGGCGATACATAACTTGGACCCAGGTCATATTTCAGAATTTATAATAAATCAAGAGCACACACAGATGATTAAGTCCATCTGTTATTGAAGCAATGGCTCAATCCTGAGGACCTAAATGCTGGGAGACAAATGTTAGTATCATATTTCTAAGGAGAATCCAAGAAGCAAATATGTGTGCGTTTGTGATGTGGAATTGCTCATTGGGTATTGAGATGAGTTATCAACTAAAATTTATGGTCAAAGAGCACTCAGTTTAAGGCTAGTTTGGTGTAAGTGCTGTTCCTAGAATGTTCTGTTTTCTTGAAAATTAACACTGTTTTGATAGAACTATAAAGGTATGAATTGAAAAAAATGTAGGTCCATTTTATTTGTATTTCTGATTTTATGGGCGTGTGTGTGTGGGGAGGGGGGGGCATTGACCACTAGACACAAATAATAGTATTAACCTGACTTGCCGGTTGCCTCGATAACTTCAACTGAGTTACAAAATATTATTTACTTCATAGAACCTTTTTCTTTTGCACAATATGCACCCAAAATGTCCAGTAGCACACTGCTGATGTTGAATGACACATCTTAATGTGATTAGTTGTTTTTTATGAACACTTTATATTGTATTTGTGGTTGTTATCTTGATAATGCTCAGATTTAAACTGTAGATAGCTAATGTTGGTACTGTCCATGTGTGACGGTGTGCTTCTTGTAGCACCTCAGATTTTTGTTGCTTCCACGTACGATCCCAGGCAACTGAATGATTTGAAGGACACTTTATTTCTGTAACACATTAGTGAGTCACAGTAAGATGACTGGGTGGCTATTCGAGACATCCCACATCACTCCAAACAAGTGAGCAAAACACATTTACAATAGGACAGAAAATGAGCTGTATATAGTTGCCTTCGGCAAGGGCATGACCTTTGTTCTCTCATATAAATGTATTATTTATCATTTTTTTCCCACCCCTAAAGCTCCCTTAATATTTGGACTACATAGACAACTTCGGTGTCAAAATGTTCGTCTTGGTCACGATTAAGTTGCTTGTTTTGGGATTTACGTTCGGTTGCACAGTTTAGAAGAATGCACTGTTTTTGTAGCAAAAAGTGCCTTGAATGCTAGCTAGTTTGCTAGCCTAACATCACAACGTCAGCACACGTTAGCGACGACTCATAGATATGACATTATGAAATGCCAACTGTGCCAAAACGTCTGAATTGTCGTTCGTGTACAGACGTGACATTTTAACGTCAATTTTTTACGTCTGTACACGTTTTGACGTCTGTACACAGCCGTTTTTAACGTCTGTACAAGTTTAAAATTGGGTGCTACCACTTCATTTGTTTCTGAGGGGAAACCAGGTAACGATCATTGCAAGAGAGAGAACCTGTCAACACTCAACCAATCTTGATTGAATTAGATTAAGAAATAGGTTCATATAAATTGCCAGTGCCATTATCAACAACTGTAGGCTAGTTTAAGCTACTGATAAAAAAAATAATTACGTATGTATACTATATAATATTCACATTTCGAAAAGGGTATACATTTAAGTTAGCTTAAGTGCCCACTAGATGGCAGTGTGAGAGCAGTGTAAGGGCAGAGCCTCTGGTCAATGTGATGGGTATACCCAAGGATAAATTGTGGCGTAACAGCAAGCAAAATAACATGACAATAAAAAAGGTTAGGAATACACAGCGTTGAAGATAGCTGGACAGTACACCGAGTAGCCTTATTCAAGATATAAGACACGTAATACCCATGGCAATAAACAAGTGATATCCAACACAAGGAATGTACAAAATACTTTTAATGTCATTGAGAGTAAATGAAAATGTCCAGGGTCTGTTTTTTCCCCCCTGGATAGGGATGGAAACCTATCAGTAGTGGTATTGGTTCCCAACCCTGGTCCTCAGAGCACCCCTGTCCTGCATGTTTGAGATGTTTCCCTGCTCCAACACACCTGATTCAAATGAATAGTTATAACCAGGGTTCTGCAGAGCTGGATAACGACCCATTCATTTGAATCAGGTGTGTTGGAGCAGGGAAACATCTCAAACATGCAGGACAGGTCTATAGAGGATAGAGACCTGTGTTATGCCGGGTACACACAAAACATTTTTTAAAATCTTTTAAGATTTTTTAAATGTGAGAGACCACAAACATGAGGACAAAAAAATCCTAGATTGAACCTTTTTGATCCTATAGTGTGTTGTGATTGTCCTCGGGGTTTCCTCCACACATCATGATATCTGAGCGGCTCCGACGTTTTTCCAAGCAAGTTTGGTCACTCTTAACACACCTCACATCAAGGGAAAATCTGATAAAATAATCTGTAGATAATCGGGACATAACCTAGGATTGTTTGGACATTACCTAGGATTGTCAGAAGGGGGAAATTGGCCCAAAATCAGCCCGATTCTGTTGTGTGTACCCAGCATTAGTCAGAGCATGTTTGAAAGGAATTGTAAATTAGTGGGGCAAGGAACCACCAAGGAGTGCCATTAATTAAACCTGAGCAAGGAGCGCACATTATTAATGGCCCAGTTTCCCAGACATAGATTAAACCTGTAGTCCTAGTCCAAAAGTAAGAGAAAAATGACTAGGCTTATCCATGCCTGGGAAACTGGGCCATATCGGCTGTAAGAACAAATACATTATGTAACAAATCTAAACAGATTTAATATCCATGCTGCCATGTTGCATTGCCTGAGCAGCACCTTTGTCCAGATATCTGGTGCATTCTTTTGCCTAGGCTATTGAATGTTTGAATCCCCTCTGACCATACATGGGGCATAGTGCACAGAATCAGAAAGGGATTTATTCGCCATGAAAGTTTGCACAGACAAGGAATTTGCTTTGGCAGGAAGGTGCATACAATTAACATATAGGAATCTTAAATTTAAATATGTGGTCTAACTATACTAAGGATACATAAACCAGCCATACTAAGTGGAATACAATGAAAATAAAATGTACAATAAAATAAAATATAAGTTGCCATAAAATAAAATAAGTTGCCAATTTACAATATAAAATACAAATATTACAGGAATTGGAATGTAGTGCAAAATGCAAATTGTTGTAAGACATGAAGTCATTAACGTCAGTGTGAACTCTTGGCCTTGTTGAGGAGGCCAACAGCAGAAGGGAAGAAACTGTTTTTGTGGCGTGAGGTTTTGGTCCTGATGGACCGCAGCCTTCTACCGGAGGGGTGTGACTGAAACAGGTAGTGTCCAGGGTGGGAGGAGTCGGCCACAATCTTCTTCGCTCGCCTCAGGGTCCTCGAGGTGTGCATGTCCTCGAGGGAAAGCAGATTGCACCTCCGCAGTGCGGATGATACAGATCCAGCCTGCTCTTGTCCTTGGCAGTGGCAGCAGCGTACCAGATGGTGATGGAGGAGGTGAGGATGGACTCAAATGATGGCTGTGTAGAAGTGCACCATCATTGTCACACATTTATTTTTTCACTCACACTTTGGTGGTTGTAAAGTTTCAGCATAATACTTTTTCATGCCAAAACTCATCTTAAATAAATGTGTATTAGGGCTGTCAAAATTGCTAAAAAATTACGTTAGAACATTCCCTTAAAAAAAACATGTATTCGAAAATATTCGAATTTCTGGTTGCGCATTAGGTACGTCAATAACAGGACAAATTGATACAACGAAACACAACTACGTGTACACTGTAGGTAGGTAGGCCTAATTTATTCAAGTTTAAACATAATTGACAAATTACCTATACAAAAATAAGTAAATTAACTAATGGCCAAGATCGCAGACCTTCGGCCTCTCGCTCGCCACACGCACTCTGTCTTCTCTCTCTCTCTCTCTCTCTCTCTCTCTCTCTCTCTCTCTCTCTCTCTCTCTCTCTCTCTCTCTCCCACACCGTCGCGCTCTCTGCGCATAGCGGTGTAAAATGAACAACAGCAATAAACAAATGCTGAGTTCTGAGCAAGCAACTTAAGGTCGCATTTCTTGTCCCAAATATGGCAGTGATTGAAACAAATATTATTAACATTACAGTTTTACAGTATAGAACCGACATTGAACGCTCCAAGCGAGCTGTGCTGTGGTAAACATGGAGATGTATCCTCAAGTTGCTAGTTGTTGAATGGTAAGCTAACTCCAGTTTACACACTACTTTAGCTGTAGGCTCAACAAGTTTACCATCAACTGACCAAAATCCGAAATATTTCCAGACATCACTCTTACGGAGACCCCTAAAGGGGCATGGAGAAGAAGAAAAAACAAATCTGGTGCGCACGAGAAACTTCTGGTGCGCATGAGATAGGCCTACCTGTTTGATCAATGTTTATTTTCTTTGCACGTTCCTTTCTTTTTCAGCAAACACCGTGAAAATGAATGCCTTATTTAAGTAACAGTTTTTTGTTAAGTTATACCCACTGATAAAGGCCTCCACTGAAAATCAGTCAAATGTATTTATTAACATGCATTCAGTGCAGATACTTAATTTTCATAGCCAAAGCTCAAAAGGTTATGCCATTTGGAGCAGGTCTGTGTTAACTGGCTGTCTACTCTTTCCACAAACATCTGTAAAGAAAAACAAATATCAAGGTTTTAGGGCGGTCCCTTTTGTTGACCCTTTTGTTTCAACTTTGTGATAATTTATGTAATTTGTTAACTCAATATAATGATTGCCTTTCATCTAGTCTTAGGATGCATTAACACTGACCAAGATTATACTTACATTTAGAGACAATAGGTATGCCAACTTCTCCTTTTTTTTTGTAAAATGTTCGCTCCATTTCCTGTTTCCTATCTGTGATCCAGGGTTAGGGACGGATTTGGACATCCCAATCTGCAGGTATCAGGACCACTCTGATCCAATCCGGCAAAAGTTGAAATACCGGGATAGATCAGGTTGATCCATGGTTGACGACAGGGGGATTTGGTTATCTGGATCATTCTGATCTGGGTTACAAATTTTAAATACTGGGCCCAGGTGGATCATCTACTGAGATCTTCCGATTCTGATTCAGCACCCAGTGTTTCAACAGAGAGAAACAATGAAAGAGTTAGCTTTGATGGAAATAGTTTTCACAGGCCCAATCTGCTATACATATGTATATACACACACATATACAGTAATAAATATACATTTTTGCTTAACAGACAGGAGAACCAATGAGTAATTCAAGACCAACCCCTCCTCAGATGACTAACGCAGAGGTCCTCAACTCACCATCTTACGATGATGTTGGGATTCATTCTGGCCAGTCCATGAGTAGGCTTGGATCCGAAGAAGACTATGTAATGACTGGGTCATATCAAGATGCAGAGGAGTTGCCCTGCGAAGACTCAGATTTCCGTCTCGCCTTTGACATCCAGGAAACACTTGGACCCATTTCTGATTATGATGGTGATGATCAAGACTCCACTCTTCCCTGGACTCCACATGACTTCACCACCACGCAGGTATATTGTAATAGTGGAGTTGTTTCTAATGAAGCTGCAAAAACGTTTGACAGCATCCTGTCTGGCAATTGCTTTGAAATGAATATTTTGTAATGGATGGACGGGATCTTAAACACTTCTATGTCCACCTTCTAAGTTACATTATGTATCTGATGGCAGTGTCCGGATCCTTTGCATAGAGTCTAAAATATTCATTTCAAAGCAATTGCCAGACAGGATGCTGTCAAACGTCATGCCATAGACCATTGCTATTAGTTTAACATTGTCAGCACTGTCATTGCCGCAAGTACAATTGTCTTCAGAGGTCATTACAAGAATACTTACTTTCTAAGTTTCATTCATAAAATAGTAATCTTTCATATAGAAATTGCAAAACTTGAGCAAGTGACTTTGATATTTCATCGACATCTGTAGACCCCACTGTAAGTAAGTGAAAGAATGTGTGGTGACATCCTTTATTTGATTGGAGGTTCTTTTGGGATAAAACCTTGATTTTGTTTTGCACCAATGATTTTGTTTTGCACCAATGATTTCGTTTTGAACCAATGATTTCATTTTGAACCAATTATTTTATTTTGCACCAAATAAGAGGTACTGAAAATATGTTTTTGGATTAAGCTGATGTTCGTATAGAATGTCTAACAAAACAGCAGATTATTGTCATTATGATCATAGTATTACCACCAAGAAAACATTGCATTACATCAGGGGTGGGGAACGTCCGGCCCGCGGGCCGTATGCCCCCCCAGAAATGTTCACTGCTAACATCACAAACCTCACAAAGAGAAGCAATTCTAGCCATCACATTAGGGGTGAGTTAATTAAATGTTTGACCAAATATAGCAGGCACATTTTTAAGTTTATAATTCTGTACGGCCCCCGAATGATTTTATAAATATCCAAATGGCCCTTTGCAGAAAAAAGGTTCCCCACCCCTGGTCTAGTGGATACAGGAGTCCTGATAGAAGCAGAAAGCTCTTGTAATACACCCATCTTTCCAATAAAGAAGCCACACTCTAATGATTATCAATTGGTACATGATCTGCGGGCTATTAACTCCACTGGAGACTTTCCAAACGCGATTGTTCTTGATCCACACACTTACCACATTCCGCCAGGCACAAAATGGTAAACAGTTGTTGACCTGTGCTCTGCATTTTTTGTTTCAGTACATCCAGACTCACAATACCTGTTTTCTTTCACCTTTGAAGGTAAACACAGTACTTAAACCCTATTACCCCAGGGATTCCTGGAGTAAATCAAATCAGCACCTTTGCGAGCCCTTACTAGGGTTGCAGGGCAGACAAGTAATGCTGCTACATTGCAGTGGATCGAAGAGGTGGAGGGAGCTTTTTTGGGGCTCTCAAAAGTGACATGCAATCCACCCCTGTCCTTGGCAATCCCAATTACTCAAAACCATTTAATCTATATGTTGCAGAACGATCCGGATATACTACTGCTGTATTTTTACAGGACACGCCCATGGGGAAACAACCTTAGCCTATTACAGTACATAACTAGATAATGTAGAGGCAGGACTTCCACCCTGCTATCAGGGACTGGCAGCTGCTGTTCTTGCTTTCAAACAAGCATCATCACTGACAATGGGACATTCAGTAACTTTCTGCACATCCCATCAACGATATGCCTTACTCACAAACCCACATTTTGGCTGATGGTAAGTTAAACTGGGTACAGACCTCCCGCCGACACTAATGGTAATGCGCCCAAGTACCAACCGCCTGAGTACTAACCTGAAGACGGTTACACCTGGAGCTTGGGTCTACCTTAAGGTGACAATCCCAACCGGCTGAATGACCAACAACCCAGACTGCCGGCAGAGACCCATCTCCACCAGCCCCACTGGTCCAAGCCCGGTGTGGCCACCACCTTTCAGTTCACTAGGACCATCACACCAGATCCAGCGGCTCGATGAACCAGGAACCACCAGGCTACGATCCAATGACCAACCATCACCTCCAGGAGTCCAGACCATGGAAGTTGAAGCAGAGGATCCAATGGGAGGAGAATCCCAGATGGACACACGACGAGCTGCTCAGCGGGCCCTGGACCGCTGAGACCACACGGCGGATGGGAGATATGTCACTGGCTAAGTTTAAGAGTCTCTAGAGACGAGTGTCCACAAAGATATCACAACGTTTCAATACCGCACTAATGAGAGGACGCGCACTTCTGTGCTGGAGGTGTTGTTACAAGGAAAAAGAACGTCAGTGAGATGAAGTGATCGTATTTCAGCACCAGAACCAGGTGCTGACTCTCGAGAATGAGAGGCTGAGGATGACGGTGGATACCTTGCAGCAACGTTGGGGTGAATATCAACCCGTGCACCCAACAGTTCCACCAGCACAAGCTTATTATGAGTATGAGTGATTGTATTCCTAAGGAGATGCCTTGACTGTGGAGGATGTCACCCGACCACTTGGTCTGTCCCACCCTGGACTATTCTGTTCCCCCATTGGATAAACTGCCCACCCTTGGACGCCCTGACGGAGACCAAGCCCCTTTCCCTGAACATCATCAGACACCAGCCCCCTTTCCCTAAATATCATCAGACGTTCACCTTCACCACTTAGTATTAGTCACAATGTTTCACAGTCACGCACCGTTATTATTCAAATTCAAATATATGCCATCTCCATGTTCCTGTTCCCCTGTTTTGTTTTGCTGTCATTGCAGCATTTTTGTAGTAATGTCATTGTTTGTTTTGTTTGTCTTGTAAACTGTTCAGAGATGCCCAGTGTTTCCCACACATAGACTAATTTGTGGCGGTGCGCCACAGAATCAACACCGGCCGCCACATATTGCGTTTCGTAAAACATTTTTTTTATCGCTATTTAGGTTAAAACATGCAACGTATTCGTTCAGCTGCATTTCCTTTCCCCTGCTCTCCCTCCGTCTCTCTGTCACTCATGCGTCTTTCTCACATATGCACACAGTCACATCATCCGCACACGTTAGCAACAATGCATACATATGCCGTTCTAGTAAGACCGACAGCTATATCAGCGAGCCTTCAGCATTAGTGCCGTAGCTAAAAGTCGAGGAAAGTTGAGGCTACTTTTCGCTAGGTACCTTACTCACATTTACATTTGGTCATTTAGCTGACGCTCTTATCCAGAGCGACTTACAGTACTCGAAGTTTCCCCTTCGTTCTTTTGGTGAGAAGTCTCAAGTGCTAGCTACTTACCCGGCGTCAAGTCCAGAGCCGACCAGTTAAATAGTTGTTTAGCACTAGCGTTGCTACATGCATAATGCAGAAATGATATGTTGTTAATTTTGTGAAGGTGTGAATCATTTTGGATTAATATTTAATGTAACAAATTATTAACAAATTAACTGTGTAACGAATTATTAACGAAAGGAATTATTAGGACCCCCCCCCCCCCCCCCCCCCCCCCCCCACCGGTCTGACAACCCCCACCCCCCTCCCCGCCACAATTAGATTTCTAATCTATGGGAAACACTGGATGCCCTTAAAGTTTAGGCCCTCAGCACAAGGATACAGGGTTATGTGGGATGGGTAGAGGTGTTATTATTAACTGCAACTTACTTCTGCAGGGTACAGTAACGATACAAGACCCTGTTGCTCACAAGCCCATCGTATGACCAACAGACTTTGTGTGAGAGATATTTGCAGTCATAATGAAACGTAACAAACACTTATAATAATGAAACAGACCCATTTTAATATGAGTATTAGGACCTCAGTGCTAAGCTACTCATTGTGGATGGTGGATGGCTAGTCACCCCAAACCCTCTTACTTAACACCCCGCTATGCGTTGCAATAAGCTGATAGCTTAATCAAGTATTGGAAAGTAGGAAAGTCCACCACGTCACCACGGTTGAGCTGCGCACATAATGACATTTATGTATAAGATTTAAATTAATAATACCCTGTTCTGTATTTTTTACGGTTCTACTGTTACAATGCATACTTGGGGAAGTGTATGATTTAGTTGCCTAAGGTGTTTTTGAAAGTGTTTTTATTCCATCAGAACTTATGTTCTTCCAGTTTTGTTTCTTTTGAATAATGACAGTAGTGTTTCCAGTATGGGTTGTGATGGGACTTTGTAAGTCCCACAGGGGGAAATGTTGAAGAAAAAACATCACACTGTTGTTATTATGAAGATGGAGAATGATTATGGATTATATGATTGAAAATGAACCTCTTAATCACCTTTTTTACTTTTATATGCTATATTACGGAAAACTAAATGCAAAGTTGTTGACTGATTAGTATTGCCACTAATATGTAAAAGATATCAAGCCCCTAGTGCAAATCTGGACAATTAGGGGCTGGGTGTGAGTATAGGCTTCTTCCATAAGAAAACTACAAGGTCCAGCTATCATGAGGCAAATTTACAGCCCTATGCCAAGGAACCCAGTGCACCTGGCCTTCAAGGTCAGAGCAGGCCTAAAAAATAGCAACTGTAATCTGAAGCCCTTAGAGTAAGAGACCAATGGTGTGGGAAATGATAATGCATCTGTGACAAATAATATTGTACCAATAGCAAAATTACAAAAGTGATAAGGTTTTGATATATAAGAGGAATATCCGGAGAAATATTTCAGTCTGCTCCCAGGAAGACACTCACATGTTGGATACTCTGTCCAATACACCTTTGCATCAAACTCTGAGTTCCAGTGTGCCTGTTTGGTTTTAGGATCCAGCCCTACAGGACACTTAGAATCATTCTTCAATTTTGATACTTGATCAAAAAACGTACGTAGTACATATTCTGGAACTAGTCAGTAATATCATGTTTACTTCAGTGCCACACATGACATGACAGTGCTTATATGTCAGCCTAAAACAGGTCAAACTGACTCAAATCAACTGTACTTCATCCTATCCACATATTACTGACCAGATTTTGGCATCAGAATCCGTTTTGAAGACTCCGTTTTTTATTGCCTTAAAGTGCTTTACAGCTCCTGAATAGCATTTTCAATGCACTTGCATTGTTTTGTTTGAAACTTCTGGGTGAATAGTCATAGTCGATGGGAAACCATTCTGACAAGTTAATCTTGGTGGTTTATACATGGAAAAAGGGTTTTAGCATTGAAAATGTGCGTTACTTGTCAGTAATATCATGTTTACTTCAGTGGCACACATGACATGATAGCGCTTATAAACAAACAAACAAAAAGTTTGGAAACGTTATTTCGGTCGATTATTACTCCACTTCAATAATACCAATTGGTATTGTATTTTATATTGTTGGAAAGCCTGATTAGTCACCTTTACAACGAGGTACAACTTGTAAGGATTGTGCATTCGTGGAACAAGCAACACAGCTAATTGTGTGGGTAGTGATCCCCAAAAAATTGCCCAAATCTCCTGCAATATTCTTCTGTTGGTATTCACTCTCGTTTTGAGTTGGTTGGTGGATTGGATGATTGCTCTCTCCCACAGTAATAAGGAAAAAACACATACAGTGGTATGAAAAAGTATCTGAACCATTTGGAATTTCTCACATTTCTGCATAAAATCACCATCAAATGTGATCTGATCTTTGTCAAAATCACACAGATGAAAAAACATTGTCTGCTTTAACTAAAACCACCCAAACATTTATAGGTTTTCATATTTTAAAGAGGATAGCATGCAAACAATGACAGAAGGGGGAGGAATAAGTAACTGAACCATCACATTGAATATTTTGTGGCCCCCCCTTTGGCAGCAATAACTTCAACCAGACGCTTCCTGTTGCTGCAGATCAGTCTGGCACAACGATCAGGACTAATCTTGGCCCATTCTTCTTTACAAAACTGCTGTAGTTCGGTCAGATTCCTGGGATGTCTGGCATGAATCGCTGTCTTGAGGTCATGCCACAGCATCAAAACGTGTATTTTGTTCTTCTGAAACCATTCTGAAGTTGATTTACTTGTGTGTTTTGGATCATTGTCTTGTTGCAGCATCCATCCTCTTTTTAGCTTCAATTGTGACAGACGGCCTCAGGTTTTCCTGCAAAATATACCGATAAACTTTTAAATTCATTTTTCCATTAATGATTGCAAGTTGTCCAGGCCCTGAGGCAGCAAAACAGCCCCAAACCATGATGCACCCTCCACCATGCTTCACGGTGGGGATGAAGTGTTGATGTTGGTGGGCTGTTCCATTTTTCCTCCACACATGATGTTGTGTGTTCCTCCCAAACAATTCAACTTTGTTTTCATCAGTCCACAACATATTTTGCCAAAACTTCTGTGGAGTGTCCAAGTGCCTTTTAGCGAACATTAAACGAGCGACAATGTTTTTTTTTTGACAGCAGTGGCTTCCTCCGTGGAGTCCTCCCATGAACACCATTCTTGGCCATTGTTTTACATATAGTTGATGTGTGCACAGAGATATTGGACGGTGCCAGTGATTTCTGTAAGTCTTTAGCCGACACTCTAGGGTTCTTTTTTACCTCTCTGAGTATTCTGCGCTGAACTCTTGGCGTCATCTTTGGTGGACGGCCACTCCTTGGGAGAGAAGCAACAGTGCCAAACTCTCCATTTGTAGACAACTTCTCTGACTGTCGATTGATGAACATCCAGACTTTTAGAGATGGTTTTGTATCCTTTCCCAGCTTTATACAGGTCAACAATTCTTGATCGCAGGTCTTCAGACAGCTCTTTTGAGCGAACCATGGTTCACATCAGACAATGCTTCTCATCAAGACAATTCTTACCAGATGTGTGTTTTATAGTGGGCAGGGCAGCTTTAAGCCACTCATCAGTGATTGGGCACACACCTAACTTAAAATGTTTGGTAAAAATTGGTTTCTATTGCTCTTTAAGAGTCCTTAGGCAGAGGGTTCAATTACTTTTCCCTCCCCCTTCTGTCATTGTTTGCATGCTATCCTCATTAAAATATGAAAACCTATAAATGTTTGGGTGGTTTTAGTTAAAGCAGACACTGTTTTTTCATCTGTGTGATTTTGACAAAGATCAGATCACATTTGATGGTGATTTTATGCAGAAATGTGAGAAATTCCAAAAGGTTAAGATACTTTTTCATACCACTGTATTGGCAACTTTTACACTTCATTTTACATTGCAGGGACCTCAGTATCGTCAAATGGCACCTCCTCCTCATGCTGGTCACCAACCTGGTCACACACCGCTGTGGGATGGCATCCCATTCCTCAACCAGGGGGGTGTTCAATCAACGTCGCTAACGCAAGTCGCGCGAATAAGCCTCACTTGGGTAAACGTCAACTTAGACTTAAGCCTCAAGTACGGTGGCCCTGAAGTGCAAATGACACCCCCTAATATGAGTACATCCCCCAAATGAAAATACTCCCCCCCAATACGAGTCAACTCCCCCCAAATCGGATGACTTGTTCACCTCCCCCCAATACAAAAACGCGCTCCCCCCCAATACGAGTCAACTCCCCCCAAATCGGATGACTTGTTCACCTCCCCCCAATACAAAAACGCTCTCCCCCAAATGGAAAACGACATTACATTAACTCAAAAACACATTACATTAACTCTGAACGGAAAGGGTAGGTACTACACTTTAGCGCTGATTGGATGCAGTAGGCTAACTGACAAGAAATAAGAAATTGATTGACAACAGTACAAAATGCAATAGCTTGACAGAGTTACGTGCACCAGAACATTTATTTGGGTATCAAAGCATGTAGCATAGGCTATGTATGCAAAAGCATAAATTGCAGTGTTAAACATAAACATCGATAGCCAAACAACTAGTCCAAGTAACTCTGTCATTATCATGAACTTAATCGTTTTGATTGGAAGGAAAGAGGAAACATTAATGTTTACAATTCAGAGTCATTACACTACTCTTTATTTTAATCCGGGTAATTCTTATGAAATAATCTTAGATCTGCTGTTAACGTTTCACAATATGTATGCACACGCTAAAAACGCAGTTGAAGGAAGCAGGACTTTTCAGAAGAAAAAACTAATAGTTCACTACAGAAGAATGAAATAACACAATGACAGAGTAACGTGGACCAGGATAGTTGTTTGGCTATCGATTTTTACATTTAACTCGAAATACTTTTGCCTAAGTAGCCTACTATTTGCTACATTCTTCTATGGCCAAACACATGTTCTTGTGCACGTAACTCTGCCAGGCTATTGCATTTTGTACTTCTGTCGATCAATTTCTTATTTCTTGTTAGTTAGCCTACTGCATCCAATCAGCGCTAAAGTGTAGTACCTACCCTTTCCATTCAGAGTTAATGTAATGTGTTTTTGAGTTAATGTAATGTCGTTTTCCATTTGGGGGAGCGCATTTTTGTATTGGGGGGAGGTGAACAAATCATCCGATTTGGGGGGAGTTGACTCGTATTGGGGGGGAGCGCGTTTTTGTATTGGGGGGAGGTGAACAAGTCATCCGATTTGGGGGGAGTTGACTCTATTGGGGGGGAGCAGGTTTTTGTATTGGGGGGAGGTGAACAAGTCATCCGTTTTGGGGGGAGTTGACTCGTATTGGGGGGAGTATTTTGATTTGGGGGATGTACTCATATTAGGGGGTGTGGTTTGCACTTCAGGGCCACCGTACTCAAGCCATTCCACTAACGTTCCGTTCCACTAACAGGCAACGCTAATTCAAGCTAGACCTCAATAAGCTTATACTGTGCAGCCCAGATCAGGCGATCGTCGAAAAGAGGAGTTATGTCGCAAAAAGTAAAGCGTAAAGCAGCAGAGGGGTGTTGTTTCAGCAGCGTACATTGTTTTTTTGGGAGTTGTCCCCAAAAAGGGCAATGTTACCGCAATTAACATGGCAAGGGAGACAACTTGTCAAACCATTTAGACCGTTAACATGCGTAAATTGTAGACCTACCAAATCGACTTAACATATGTATATATGCATTTAGGTCTACTGATAATTAGCGTAATTTGATGAGCTGTCTGAAACCGTTCTGACAGTAGGCTAGCCTATGGCCGATATAGAGGGTTTTCACCGACGTCACGTTCTGGGTGGTAACCCAGATGCGCGGCCATGTTGGAGGCACTCGGTGTAAACAACTGAACGGAGTACAACCAAAGAACGTATATTCTATACTCTTTGGTACAACTGTAGCCATGTCTAAACAACCGAAATGGTAATCAAAACGCGTCCAAGATTCAAAGGCATATAGGGAAGGACTTGGACCACAAGAAAAGGATTGATATTTTTTTTGAAATTAGGATTTATTGGCGGTGCAGATCCCTACCAGTTAGCTCCCTCTACTTTGATCCGTGACGACCCGGTGATTCTGCCTTCAGTTGGATATCCCGATATTGTTAACCTGGTTTTCTCGCCGAACCCATACACATGCAGTAGTTTGATATGAATTATATTATGTCAATGTCAGCTTTACAGTAAAATAAGCGCACAGTAAAAACAATAAAAGCAGTAATTGTTTTTACTATTGACTATAAAAAATATTATCATTACAATAGAAAATGTGTTTTGAGCCGCTGAAGTAAACATTTCACAATACCTGACAAGAAATGTGCCGAACAAATCCGTATGTTGTCCAGATTTTTCCCTCGTAGACTTGTCTGAGCTTTGCCAACCACAAGCGCCTCCTTTCCTCTGACAATCTCTGGCATTCCTTTCCCTGGTTTTTAATAACTTTTGGAAGTCGATAATATACCAAATGTTTTTCACAATCTGTCGTATTTGTACAACCTGAAACACGGCAATAATTCACAATTTTCCTTGACGACGTTCGGGATATACTTCAGTGACAGTGCTTTGTTGTGATGCGGAGTGCCTCCAAGATGGCGACTCCCGGTCTGATGACGCGTCTGTGAAAACCCTCTATTCTCAACAGGAGATTGAGAATAATATTAGCCCAAAAGAGAACGTGGCAGCAATTGAAAATTGTAGGATAACATTCAAAACACTGAAAAAAGCCATGGTTAGGCTAATTGCACTTGATGTGGGCTAATAACGTTTTAAATTACTTCAAAATAACTTTGCCACACACATTTTTTAACTGATAGGTTAAATGCTGAGATTTAAGATAAAAGGGAAAGATAACCATGACTAAAATAGAGATTCACTAAAATGACTAGTATTGCACAGATCCAGCACTGACTTTTTAGATCAGAAGGTGACCCAAACTGCACACTTTGTTTGGAAGAACAGTCATTTAAAATTGCTCAGCATGACTATCATTATTATATTATGAGTATTTCCAATTAACATAGTCTGCCTCCACAGATCCAGAGGGGGCTTGGACAGTGACAGACTCACTTTGGGAAAGCATGCCCTACTGGGAACATTAGGTGAGACTGTTGGGCACAGCATCTAATTGTCTTCTTTGGAAAGGGCAACATTTGGGACACTGTCGTGTAGGGGCAGCATAAAGGGCACTTCATAACAGTACCCTTTTCCATTGGAAGTAAGGGTATTGGAACAGTCCAATTTAGGCCATTATAAGGGCACCTTATAGGGTACTGCATCACATTTTCTATACTAAAAAGGAACTCATTAAGACATGTTTTTACACTTATAGAGGGCACACTGTCCTTTATTGCGTGGGGCATCCTGGGGACTCAAGCATATTTCGTGAATGGCAGACAGTAGGGCACTTGGTCTAATTTTTGCCACTCAAAGGCATTTTAGAAACACTTTGAACCATGGGGGCACCAGGCAGTCACCCCCTGAGTCTTCCACTGGGCCTGGAAACACCCTTGGGACAGAATTGCACCTATAATATTGGGGAAGCCAGAGGAGAGGTAATATAGAGGCTTGTCATAATATAGGCTACTTTAAACAATGAAAATACTTTATACAATTGAATAAAAAGTCTCCTTGATTCTTTGTGTTTCAAGATTACCTGAAAAACTGATAATAATATTCAGGTACTGCTTGGAGCAAAGTATACCCTTCTTATTTCCTGGCATAGTTCAAGAACGTCCCACATGCAAAGACATTTACATTACATTTAGTCATTTAGCAGACACTCTTATCCAGAGCGACTTACAGTACAGGGACATTCCCCCCGAGGCAAGTAGGGTGAAGTGCCTTGTCCAAGGACACAATGTCATTTGGCACGGCGGGGAATCGATCCAGCAACCTTCTGATTACTAGCCCGACTCCCTCACCGCTCAGCCATCTGACCGCCTTCTCGATTATAGACAGATGCAGACAGACTGAACAGAGTCAAGGCTTGGCTACAGTGGGTCATTTGCTTCCTTGTGTGTGATTCCAGCAGATTACAGTCTAGGCCGACCTACATAAACTGCAGTCTACTACCCTCCTTTCTACTATTATAGTCTACTCTCCTTTCTATTACTTTCTACGAAGGATGGTAGGCTGCTCTTATGTGTTCATTGCCATCCTTAAGAGTTGCTAGTGTGTTATTTTATGTATATTATTTATTTTTAAGAATTACAATTAAATCTATCTAGATAAACTATGCTGGGCCTGCTGAACCTATACTTCTTCCAAAGATACTGGTCAAGGAAGCATTACTTCTGTCTCTGAAGACCCTTGTGGCTGGTGGGATAAACGCTCTTTGTATAATAATCTGAGCACCTACTACTACCTAATACGCCATAATTGATTGTAACTTGTCTTGAGGCTCTGCTTAGTTTCTTAAGGCCTTATTTTATGTCAATTAACCAATGGCTTTTGAAAACAGATAAAGTGACATTATTTCTTAACTTGTAAATTTGAATTAATATATTTTTGGGAGATGAAGTAGGCCTAAACACGTGAATCATTCATTTCTGCACTTCAAAAAGTCTGAATTTACGTTTCCGAACATGGACTAAAGTGCTTTGCGCGCAGGAATTTACTCGACGGAACTGTCTTTTGAGATTCTGTTTCTGCCTGTTTGAAATTATTTGCAACACATTTTAGTTTAGCTTGACTTCTAGCCTGATACGGATCAGGCTAGTTCCGAACCTTGGTTACGTAGCTTGAACTAGAATAATCCACCTTAATGGAACAGAACTCTCGCTAAAGTAAGTGTGACTTGGCAAAATAAGTCTCGCTTTCCCTTAATCAACGTTGATGGAACACCCCCCAGGATTTGTCGCAAGTCAGCCCACATGTTTGTGTTGGTCACTCTGGCATGTACAGCACGCCCAAGCTGATCCCACTTGAAGCTTAAAACGAGAGTGAATACCAAAAGAAGAATATTGCAGGGGATTTTGGGACATTTGTTTGGGCCGCTACCCACACGGTAAGCTGTGTTGCTCATTCCATGAATGCACGATCCTTACAAGTTGTACCTCTTTGTAAAGGTGACTAATCAGGCTTTCCAACGATATAAAATACAATGCCAATTGGTATTATTGAAGGGGAGGATTAATCGACCAAAATAACATTTCCAAACTTTTTTTGAGGAGTTTATATCAGCCTAAAACAAGTTAAACTGACTCAAATCAACTGTACTTCATCCTATCCACATACTACCGACAAGAATTTGGCTTCAGTTTTGGAGACTTTCAGTTTTTTTATTCTCCTTAGCCTATGTAAGTACAGTGATGTCATAAACAAAGTATTTTTGTCATGGCTAATTGTTAAGGACATTTACATTTACATGTATTCATTTAGCAGACGCTTTTATCCAAAGCGACTTCCAAGAGAGAGCTTACAAAAGAGCATAGGTCACTGATCATAACAACGAGATAGTCCCAAACATTGCAAGTAGCCAAAACATGAAGCATACATTGTGAAAAGCTAAACAAGTGCCAAAGGGAAGACCCATAAGAGCATGCAGTTATACAAGTTACAAATTAAACAACATGAACCACAAAAGTGCAGGACTGTACCTGTAGAAGAACAATCAACAGTAAAATATTAGGACACTGGCTATTTGTTTTCAAATTTGCTATATAAATCTTTTTGACTTGACTAGATTCAAGGAATAATTAGTCCAAGCATTAGTTAAATACTTGTGTGATAAGATAAATGTTACCGCTGCACAGTATTTAATATACAGACAGGTGTTGGTGTTAGTTGGACAAATTAAACCTGTTCAACTGACAGTTGATATTATTGGGCTGAAACAAATGACAGACTGGAAAAATGTCTCTATAACATGTTTATTACAGTATGATTTACTGTAGGGTAAAATACAAATATTTGACACTGTGTGCAATTTCCACACCAAAGTACCAGATGAGGCATCTTCATCCAGACCTACCACGATAGCCTGGTACCTGTCACAGCATGACTTTCTAAAATGAAAGCATACTAGGTAAATACATACACCAATATGACTGAAAGCAAGTTAGTTTGTGTTCACAGAAGCACAGAAACTCAAGTTTTGATCCCAGCCCCCAAAAAAGAAAAATGCAACAACAAAAAAGACGAGAGCATCCTTTCTCTATTATGTGCACTGACTGGAACACATTCTAACTTGTGGAGAAGAGCCCTCAGGGTCTCCCTCATTCTTTCTTTATTATCTGCCAATAACCTCAGGAATTGTATCTCCAAAGAAATCAACCACCATTCACTTTTCTATAAAATGCTGATCTTCTTGACATATACTTTATCCAGTGTTTCCCACAGATTAGAAATCTAATTGTGGCGGGGAGGGGTGGGAGTTGTCAGACCGGGGGGGGGGGGGGGGGGTCGTAATAATTCCTTTGTTAATAATTCGTTACACAATAATTTGTTACATTACATATTAATTCAAAATGATTTAAACCTTCAGAAAATTAACAACAACTAACATATCATTTCTGCATTATGCATGTAGCAACGCTAGTGCTAAACAACTATTTATCTGGTCGGCTCCATGACGCCGGGTAAGTAGCTAGCTCTTGAGACTTCTCACCAAAAGAACGAAGGGGAAACTTCGAGTACTGTAAGTCGCTCTGGATAAGAGCGTCTGCTAAATGACTAAATGTAAATGTGAGTAAGGTACCTAGCGAAAAGTAGCCTCAACTTTCCTCGACTTTTAGCTACGGCACTAATGCTGAAGGCTCGCTGATATAGCTGTCGGTCTTACTAGAACGGCATATGTATGCATTGTTGCTAACGTGTGCTGACGTTGTGACTGTGTGCATATGTGAGAAAGACGCATGAGTGACAGAGAGACGGAGGGAGAGCAGGGAAAAGGAAATGCAGCTGAACGAATACGCTGCGTGTTTTAACCTAAATAGCGATAAAAAAAATGTTTTACGAAACGCAATGTGTGGCGGCCGGTGTTGATTCTGTGGCGCACCGCCACAAATTAGTCTATGTGTGGGAAACACTGCTTTATCTCTCTCACTCTCTCAAACAACCCCACAATACTTTATATTATTGAAATTTAAGACCAGACAAACAGATCAAAACCAACTAGTCACAAGTTTGAGTGCCCAAGGACTTCAGCTGAGTCAGAAAGAAAGTCTTCCATATTGTCACACCTAATCAAAAACGCAGAACTCCTTCCCCACAGAACCAGGGCTACATGGTTGGGGTTGGGGGAGATTCAGGTCCTCTGCCCGGGAACGGTTAGCTCTTCTCGGGTCGGTTTCTCTCAAGCGCTGCCCTGGGGGTGAACTCCAGTTTCTCCTTCAGGCTGAGGACCTGGGTACTATCATGACCAGCCTGCTCCTCCAGCTTCCTCTCCTCCCTCAGCTCCACAATGCTCTTCTCCTCCCCCGGTCTGGGAGTGGGGGTCCCTCTGATGACCCACTCCAGGTGGTAGCCCACAGCCCCCACCACAAAGGCTACGGGAAAAGTTATGTAAGGAGCATATGTCCGCATGGCTGTCCATACTACTGGCCACATGACTGCAGTGCTGGAAGGGCTGTAGGCCACGTGAGAAACAACAAGAACACAATGTTTTAGTGTTTTTGTTTTGTGAGTAGCATAATGTAAAATGTGTTATCTTATTAGAAAAACACAAAAAACTGTCTTTGATCATACATTTCAGACTTCAAATAGTTCATATATGACAGGGTCAAGTAGGATACCTGACATTCAGCCGTAAGCTAGCAGCTAACATGCACTGACTAATGCTATGAGACTTGCACTCAACCTAGCAAATACTCGCATAATTTGGTGTTTAGACAAAAGCCAGACAGTTCTACAGTATACTGCTTACCTGAGAGCAATAAGCGCAACCTATTCGCCTGCAACATCAGCAAGCTAACCTAGATGTTAAAAATACCTATTCCCTGATAGTACCAGCAAGGGTAATTAAGACTATTGGATGACTAGTTGTCGTTAGCTTAGCCAATAGCTACTGTAGCAAGCTATCATCAGCCACGTAGTAATGCCGTTTCTTTACTAATAATTTTAAGTTCCAAGTTGTTTATTTGCTGCAATGGCAACAATTGAAAAGTTCTGTAAACATAATGTAATGTCATTGGTATTGATAACGAAAACTGATTGATACAATTACAGCGTACTCACCTTTAAAAACATGCAGTGGTGGCTTGGTACCAAAAAGTTAGAAGACAATAGGCGAAGCTCAACAGAACGTCCGATTGCAACATCTGCGCCCAACAGCGGTCATACAAATCCGCCATTTTGGACTGTGAATCCTACGGTGGCCCACGGGTGCGCAACACAACAGGTGTGTTCGACATAGACGTAAGTCACGGCCGATTAAGCGCTGTTTGCTTACTTTACTTTATTTATAATTAGTATTCTTTCTGTTAGTGAAGAGGCGTAAAACCTTTCTTCAAGATTTTTTTTATTCAATTAAACAGTTTGGTCTGGATTTGAGCATTGACGAAACTGAAGGTGTCAGAATAATTACAAAACGCGTCAAACTTGTGTGTGTGAGTCTGGCCAATCATGAAATAGCTGTGTCGTCACTAGAACCCGTGCAGTTGCTCTTGAGAAAATGTGCTCAGCTACACAGCAGGCAGTTCTGGAATCGATCTCACGATACTTTGATGGTGACGTCACAGTGACCTGTCTTCGGCGCCGTCTTAAGTCGGACAAAAAGTCTAACCAGAATTCACTGTTTCAAGTCAGCCGCCTGCAGCCGGCTGCAGCACTGCATGAAGTCAGTCCATGTTGTGGAGACTATGTTCTCTGGTCAGTAATGCCTAGAAGCCACTGTGGTGCATCTGATGAAAATGCCGGAGATGATGTACAGATTCAAAGTTGTTTTTTTATTGTAAAGTTGAGAGAAATGGTGTTGTTTATATTTGCCTTTATGGGTTCTACGTGTGTGTGTGTGTGTGTGTGTGTCTGTGTGTGCCTGTATGTATATGTGTATATATGTGTAAAGAAACAGCATACAACGGATGATTAGCATAATACAATAATAGGCATTTCAACATATATTGCTAGTGAATACCTCACATCAATAATAGCCATATTATTATAACATTCTTGTAACAACGTTAATGCAGTGACACTACTGTCTATACTGTCTGTTGTTCCACGTAGAAATATCAGCCGCTAAACAGCGCAAGTAAACATGTCGTTTGCTGGCTAACAACGATTACATAGCCTTGCTACAGTAACCACCACTTCGGCATCAGAAAACACATTTAACTGCTACAATACCGTATCTAACAAACACAGACTCATAATGACATAACTAGACATAACAAGAAGCATCAGAAATACTTACATATATGAACGCACACAATACAACATTATTTTATTCTCCTCAATAAACTAATGTCCGCACCAGAAACAAGGCAGTCCACTACTCCCGCCACTGGGTATCGTCAGCGCGAGCATCCCCAAAAACCTGCACTCCGATTGGCTGTGCCCGTAGAGCCATAAGGGGTGCATGCACTAACGGCATGACCCAACAGCAGCGAAAGGGCTGTTCACGTGTACAGTCTGAGGGGGCAAAACCATCAGTCCTTCGCAACAGCCGCCCCCAAAGTTGGTCCTCCAAGTTTGCCCACATCAGAAGTGCTAGATGGTTCTAAGTCCATGTCTGGGATGGCGGGAAGGGTGATGAGGCGGGCAACTGGTCTGAGGTAGTGTCTGTCCTTCACCTTGACCACCGCTGACCTGATGCGACCGTCGACTCCAGGGTTCACCCTGGTGACTCGGCCCACAGGCCAGAGTGCTCTGGGTAGGAGAGGATCCATCACCATGACAATGTCATCAAGTTGTAGGGCTGGCGTGTCCCTATGCCACTTTGAGCGGATCTGGAGAGCTGGGAGGTAATGCCTGATGAAATGCATCCAGAATTGGTCTGCAAGGATCTGTGAGTGCTTCCACCATCTGCGGCTCAAAAGCTCTGACTCTTCATAAACTGTTTGTGGTAGTGATGGGTCCAGCCGCCCCATCAATAACAGATTTGGGGTCACTGGATCTGGATCAGCCACATCACTGGGCACGTATCCAAGCGGCTTGGAATTCAGCACTCCTTCCACCTCAATCAAAACTGTTCGCAATACCTCTTCTTGTATTGCATGGGGTTGCACAGTGGCATACAGGGCCGCCTTTACAGACCTGATTTCTCTCTCCCAAATACCTCCGAAATGAGATGCATTAGGAGGGTTGAACTTGAAGCTAATCTGGTGCACAGATAGCTCCTCCTTCAGGCCAGGATGCAACGCCTGGAAAGCTTCACGGAGTTCTCTCTCTCCACCCTTGAAATTTGTACCCTGATCAGACAACAATTCTGCTGGTTTCCCTCTTCTGGCAATGAATCTGCGCAGGGCCATCAAAAATGAATCAGTGTCCAGGCTTGTCAGGATATCTATGTGCACTGCACGTGTTGTCAGACACTTGAAAAGTATCCCCCATCTTTTTTCATTGTGGCATCCAATCTTGATGGTGAACGGCCCAAAACAGTCCACTCCTGTGGAGAAGAAGGGGGCCTTGAACAAGCGGAGCCGTGCTTGAGGAAGGTCTGCCATTTTGGGCACCAATGGCTTGGCTCTCCACCGCTTGCAGTCCGGGCAGGAGTGTTGATGCCGTTTGACAGCCTCACGTCCATGTAAGATCCAAAACCTCCTCCGGATCTCTGCAAAGAGGCGCTCAGAGCCTGGATGCCGCAGGTCTTTATCCACATCATGTATGAGGAGTTTTGTGACTTTATGAGCTGAATCTAGGACAACAGGATGGATGAGGACAGCATGTGTTCGCTGCGGCGAAGGCGTCCTCCAACTCTGATCAGCCCGGTGGCCTGGTCGTATTCAGGGGCAAGAGTAATCAGCCTGCTAGTGTTTGTCACTGGCCTGCCGGCAGCTAGGTGGGCGTAGTCTTCTGCAAAACTATCCTGTTGAGCTTGTCGCATGACATCCAACTCTATGTTCCTGTAGTCCTCAGCGGTTGAACCACTCTGGCTGGCGGCCGCCCCATGGCTAGAAAGTGCAATGGCATGCACCATATCCCTTAAGGAGGAGAACTGTTCTGGATCTGGAAGTGATGCATGTGCCACTGTTGTGGCATAGCTGCAGAAAGTGGGCTTTCGCACTTCAGCCTCTTCCTCCACTTCACCCACAGCTGGATTTGTGGGCCAGAACTCCGGTGGTTGTAATAGGAATGCTGGTCCATCCTTCCATCGGCCATCCACAGCGATCTCCAGCAGGGTTTTACCACGCGTGATGTCATCAGCGGGGTTGCTGGCAGAATCCACATAGTGCCAGCTGCTGGCCTCCGTGAGTTCCTGGATCTCCGCTACTCTAGTGCCAACAAACACTTTATACCTGCAAGACTCGGACTGGATCCAGGTAAGCACGGTTGTGGAGTCTGTCCAGAACTCAACACTCTGAAGAGGGAGGGTAAGTTCTTTCTGCAGAATCACGGCCAGCTGGGCTCCTGTCAGCGCTGCGCACAGTTCCAGTCTTGGCATGGATTGCTGTTTCTTAGGTGCCACTCTGGAACGTGCAGTGAGGAATGACACCTCAACCTTTCCATGTGGTCTCTCTGTGCGCAGATAGGCAACAGAGCCGTAGGCTCGCTCAGACGCATCACAGAAAATGGACTGTTCTGGTGCACTCCACACTGTCCGGCTCCTTGCTCACGTAGCAGCGTGGGAGGGATATCTGCGACAGGTGTTCTAACTCCTTCTCCCACTCGGCCCACATCGTTAAGGCATCTTCGGGCAGTGCCGTATCATCCCAGTCCCTGGCCTTGTTCCACCGTCACTGAACCAGGACTTTGGCTCGCGTGGTGAAAGGAACAATGAGACCCAGTGGGTCATAGAGACTTGCCAGGACCCGGTAGATATTTTGCATGGTGGGCACAAGAGGATCCTGCAGGCGGAATCTATACCCAAGGGTATCTGAGTGGCAGAACCACCGAAGGCCCAGAGCCAACTCCTGCGGGTCTGTCGCTGTCTCATTTAGCCATAGCTCGCTACTTTCTGATCTCAACTCCTTTGGTAGATCGCTGATGGTCTCTGGGGTGTTGCTTGCCCACTGACGAAGCTCAAATCCCACCTCCGCGAGGAGTGATTGCATTTTCTTCAACAGTCGCTTCGCTTCATCTAGGGAGGGCATACTTCGGAGGCAATTGTCCACGTAGAAACATCTTTCCACTGCTACACGGACATCTTCTTCTGGTTGAGTGTGGTCCAGCACGTGCTTCTGCAACGCAAATGTTGCACAGCATGGACTGCACGTGGTTCCGAAGGGGAGAACCTGCCACTCATAAATACCTGGGGGTGCATCCCTCTGAAGGTCTCTCCACAGAAAGCGTAGGAGGGCTTTGTCTTCGGGTAGCAGTCTCACCTGGTGGAACATCCCTTTAATATCACTACTGAGAGCAATGGAATGCTCTCGGAAGCGCAACAGCACACCGAGCAGGCTGGAAGTCAGTGTGGGCCCAGGAAGGAGCAAGTCATTCATGTTAACGCCCTTGTAGCTGAAGGAGCAATTGAACACAATGCGGTTCTTCCCATTATGGCTTACCATATGGTGAGGGATGTACCAGGACTCACCATCTGCCTTCGGTTCTTCTTCTTTGACCCTCACAGTATACCCTGCTTGTTCCAGCTTCTGGATTTCAGCACAGTAGGCTGCTGCCTGCTTTGGATCTTTGGCCAAGCGTCTCTCGGTGTTGCGGAGCAGTGCAAGGACAGCCTCCTTTGGTGCTTGCAGCTTCGGCATGTTCTTAACTCTCAGCAACGGGGTGGCATATCGCTGGATCCCGTCTACTTCCATACGCACCGTTCTCTCCTCTAGTAGGTCAATGGCCTCCTTGTCCTGCCGGGAGCGGGACACCAACTTCTCGCTTCTGTAAGGCAGGACATCCAGCTGCCAGAGCTTCTCGACATGCTGGAGCAACTCCGCGGATGGTGAGAACGTGGACACATGCAAACACTGTTGCGGCTGGAGCTGCTGTTGCACAAGCTTGGTTGGCCCCTGCAAAGTCCAGCCTAGCCAGGTCCTCACTGCAGCGGGTCCACCAGGGGGGCCCAGACGCACTGGCTCGATCGGGGTAATCAGATGTGGGTAGTCTGAACCGATCAGAAGAACAGGGTGGACCTGACTTAACGTTTGTAGTGGCAGGCCCTTTAAGTGGTTGTATTTCCTCTGCAGCATCTTCAGTGGGTAAGAGTGTTCTGCCAGGCCCAGTTCATCTGCGGTGAATGCTTCACTGATCTTGAAGATCCTGTTCAGCTGGCAGGCAGGAGACACAGAGAACGACACACTTGACCCATGGATGACTCTCATCTCCTGGCGCACAGTCCTCAGAGCGAGATCTTCTGGTTCTCCCTGCAGTTTCAGGGTCTGTGCAGCAGTAGAAAGCAGGATCGTGCGCTCAGAGCCATCATCCAAGAAGGCGTACGTCTCCATGCTACGCTTACCATTGCGAAGGATCACCTTGCTCACCTTCAACATCACTGGACTGCAACCCGACCGTCGGTCCAGGTAGTACACCTCATTTGCTTTACTGACCGGGCTTGAACTGTTCTCGGGGGCTGGCTTGGCATTAACATCATGGAGAGCTTCCAGATGCTTCCCTTTACATTTTCTTGCAGGTGGTCTTGAGTCGACACTGTGCGGCCTGGTGGGCGCGTCCACAACGCCAACACTTCCTGTTTGTTTTCACCCACACAGTCTTCTGCTCAGTGCTCAGCTGACTGAAGTTGGAGCACTGATTGAAGTAGTGCTGATCATTGGAGCAGTATGGGCAATATGCTTGTCTATCACCTGGATTACCGATGGATGACAGGGGTGTCTCGCTGACAACAGTACTCCCAGGCTGATCTGCTCCATGAAGAATGCTGGTAGGACGGTTAGATTTCCAATCCCTGCGTCTCTCCTTCTTTGTGTCTCCATCTGCTTTGCCACTCCCACTGAGAGTCTCAAACACAGTCTCCTGCATCTTCAGCTCGTACTCCAGCCACTCAGCAAAGTGCAGCAGAGTTGGGATGCGGATGCGTTGAGGGTACAGGTACCTCTTAAATTCCGCTCTCATGTCCTGTGGGAGCTTCAGCAGCAATCTGATCACATGTGACCCACACTGCAGCTCGATGGTGCCACTATCACCAAGCTGGTCGAGCATCCCCACCAGCGCTCGCACTTGCAGCGCAAACCTCTTAAAGGCACCAGTGTCATTGGTGCGGATGTTTGGGGCTTCCATCAGTTCTGCGATGCGTCTCAGTGCCAGCTGATGTGGTTGCCCATAGTGTTCAGTGAGGGTCGCCATTGTATCCGTGTATGGCTGCCTTGAGTTGGTGTAGGAGTCGGCAATCAAGAGAGCCTCTTCAAACTTCAAATGGTCCACTAATATTTGATATTTAAAACGCTCTGTTGCATCAGCAGGCAAAACGTTTTCCAGCGCTATCTTTAGCCGGGCAAACTCTCTTGGGTCGGCTTTCGTGAAGCGGGGAATATTGGGCTGAGGTCCACGATACACCCGCTCTTGCTGATAACCTCTGGAGTTCTGTTGGGCCGCTGGCTCTCGTATGGCAGGGATGCTGAAGACAGAATTGCATTCAGAACCTTCATATGGCTCGCAGTACTCGGCTGTGGACACTCCATGGCCTTGTGGTGTTTTTTCCATCCTCTTCATGTGCTCTGTGAGCTCCTCCAACATGTTACTGTGTGCCACTGCAGTATGTGCTGGCCTCTGCACTACATACTCTGGTGGAGGTGGCGGTGGTAGGAAATAAACCTGCTCTTCCTTTGGCTGGCCATACTGAGAACTGGAACGCTGCGGCAGTGGGGGTGGAGGTAGTGGCCAATCATCCTCCTCCTCCTTTGGCACGCAAAACTGCATACTTGGGTGTTGCAGCGGTGGTGGTGGAAGCAGCAAGGGGCTTCCATCCATGGTAGGTGGCCTTGCTGGGGCAGAATGGTGCAACACTGGTCCGGAAGCACTGGTGCTGAGCTGTCTCTGCATCTGTATGACTGTGAGGTGCAGTCTCTGGTTGTCCTCCTGGAGCTGCTTGATAGCCTCCAAAATGACTGATGTGACCTCTGGTGCTGGTGCACTAGTGGGAGCAGGAGTGCTTTGATACTGTGGTCTGAACGGCACAGGTTGGCTTGGGTTCCTTAATGCGTCACTGGCATCTTCAGCCCACTGCTGTATAGGCGATCGTAGGGCAAGAGGGACCATCCCGGCTGACCTCTCCGCCCTGTAATCCCTCTCCTGGGTTCCCACTGGGTAAGGCACTGATTGAGCAGATGGAGGATACTGATTGTGGTTGAGGTGTGAGACAGCATAATCTGCGAACCAGGCAGGTGGCCTTCTCTCTCGGCTGGGCCGGGCATCAGCGGCGTGGCTTGACTGATCGGCGTACATCATTGGGTTATCCCAACAGCAACTTCTCTTCCCGGGTTTCGGCACCAATTTGTTGTGGAGACTATGTTCTCTGGTCAGTAATGCTTAGAAGCCACTGTGGTGCATCTGATGAAAATGCCGGAGATGATGTACAGATTCAAAGTTGTTTTTGTATTGTAAAGTTGAGAGAAATGGTGTTGTTTATATTTGCCTTTATGGGTTCTGCGTGTGTGTGTGTGTGTGTGTGTCTGTGTGTGCCTGTGTGTATATGTGTATATATGTGTAAAGAAACAGCATACAACGGATGATTAGCATAATACAATAATAGGCATTTCAACATATATTGCTAGTGAATACCTCACATCAATAATAGCCATATTATTATAACATTCTTGTAACAACGTTAATGCAGTGACACTACTGTCTATACTGTCTGTTGTTCCACGTAGAAATATCAGCCGCTAAACAGCGCAAGTAAACATGTCGTTTGCTGGCTAACAACGATTACATAGCCTTGCTACAGTAACCACCACTTCGGCATCAGAAAACACATTTAACTGCTACAATACCGTATCTAACAAACACAGACTCATAATGACATAACTAGACATAACAAGAAGCATCAGAAATACTTACATGTATATGAACGCACACAATACAACATTATTTTATTCTCCTCAATAAACTAATGTCCGCACCAGAAACAAGGCAGTCCACTACTCCCGCCACTGGGTATCGTCAGCGCGAGCATCCCCAAAAACCTGCACTCCGATTGGCTGTGCCCGTAGAGCCATAAGGGGTGCATGCACTAACGGCATGACCCAACAGCAGCGAAAGGGCTGTTCACGTGTACAGTCTGAGGGGGCAAAACCATCAGTCCTTCGCAACAGTCCATGTCGAACGCAATTAACAACATTAGAGAAGCAAACACAACACCATTAAGACACAACACAACAACATTAACAAAAACGAAACATTTATAAAAACGCTGCATTTCAAAAAACAATCAACTACTTACAACACCACAACATTAAGTGACAACACAACAGCATTGGTTCACACCACCAACATCAGCCGAGAACACAACTGCATTAGCCGAGAACGCCGCAGCATTAGCCGAGAACACAGCAGCATTAGCTGAGAACACCGCAGCATTAGCCCAAAACACAACAACATTTGCAGAAACGCCTAAGGCCGTTTTCACACTTGACTTCTTTTTTTTTTTTTAAGCGCTGCCCTCAGCGCCTTTTGAGCGCCTTTTGCCTTTTCAGAAAAGCGCTGGGTGACGTCAAGCGGCTTTTCTGACGAGAATTGTGTAACCTGAATGGGAATCATACATTCTAGCGATACATTATTATCCGTTATTTTCCGCTGGTTACTTATTGACAGCTAGCTACTATGGCAAATAAAATGCAATTACTTGCTTTAGCTTTGGCTTTTGAGGAACCATAGCTTGGTAACTAAGGTAGAAGGTTACTAGGGAAGGTACACTCATACCTACTCTCCTCGTCTTGAATTACAGCTGTCAGAAAGGTGCTTCGTCACCCAGCGCTTTTCAAAAAAGTTGAGAAAATTTAACTCAAAAAGGCGTTGGGTGCTGCGCTTTTTTATACGTTTTTCAAACGCGGCCACTTTTTAAAAAGGCGGTGAAGGCAGCACTTTTGGATAGGGAGAAGTTCATCTGAAAACGTTCTATTCCTGTTTCCACAGGTCCCTGTATCCATTCTGTATAGCGTTGCTTTAAACATGGAGAAGTATAGCCCCAGCTAGAAATTGTACGTTCCAATAACTTTCCCAGAACGTTCCCGTTGGTGTAAAGGACGTCGCCTTATAACGTTCCCAGAACGTCCCATATTGGTCTCAATGTAGAGTTCTTTAAAGGGTAGGAGGACGTTATTTCGGGACCTTTCAGGACGTTCTGGGAACGTTTAGGGAACCATTATAGGACCTTTCCTCTGTATCAATGTTAACATTTGCAGAACCTATTAGTGACATATCAAGCCTTCAGGGGACCAACCTATAATGTGTTTTGGTCCTTATCCCGTTACCTGAACCACTATTGGAACAATATTGCTTCATCTTTATAGAAAATGAACACGTATAGGCTACATCAACTTTGTTAGAAATGTAAGGAGACCACCATGGGCTATTAGCAGTACTGTAGTTATTTGATTCAACCTGGATTTTCGTGTGTGGGTATTAAAATGAAGAGACACAATTCAAGTTAATGATCTTTTATTATCAGACTGGATGTTGATGCCATAAAGCTCTTAAAAGAACTCCAACACAGAAAAGAGAGAACAACGGAACAGAGAAACATAAGTTTCGCCTACAGTTCCGCGTCTTCGTTGGTCTCCGCCGCCCTCCGACTGCCGAAATTAGAAGAAAAAAATTCAGACATCACTGTTAAACAGAATGTGTTAGCCTATGTGTATGTATGCCTAGTTACTTATTACAATACAACGCTTTGACATAACATGTATATATTTATTTTTGCTCTATTAGCGATTTGGTCCTTACGATTTGCTGGAGCAGAAAACGATTTGCAGTGGCAGAAAAAGATTTGCAGGAGCAGAAATAGTTTTGCATCGATAAAAAAGTGTTTTATTATGCAAATTATTTTTGAAAAAATACTTTTTCTGCTCCTGCAAATCTTTTTCTGCTCCTGCAAATCTTTTTCTGCTCCTGCAAATCGTTTTCTGGTCCTGCAAACCGTTTTCTTCTCCTGCAAATCTTGTTTTGCTCCTGCTAATCGTTTTCTGCTCCTGCTAATCGTGTTCTGCTCCTGCTAATCGTGTTCTGCTCCTGCTAATCGTGTTCTGCTCCTGCAAATCTTTTGCCGTGTCAAAATCGGGTCAAAAAGGTGTCCTATCAGCACGTTGCTTGTTGAGTAGCCAATCAGAATGCTGATCACCGACCGCTGCAGATATGGACACACAAAGGTTGACTACACGCTTCGAGATCTTCCTCACACTGACAACGTTTGTAAGACTGTCGAAAGTTACCCACAGTCAAACATGCAGCCTAATTTCATAATCAAAATTTGCTTTCAAGAATGCACAGAGTTTATACTTTAAATTGTACACACAAACCTGTTGGATGTCATGTTGGAAAATGTATGTATTGATGGCTAACGCTAACAGGGTACCTAGAGGTCTCACCAAAGTAGCGTAATGAAATTCATAATGTAAAAAAATGCTAGAACACCAACAGGTAAAGATGTCTTTTTATTTCGATGTGATACTGTGTTGTGATATAGCCTCATACTGTACAATAGTATCTGAGTTGGTAGAGTCACTGTCAAGGCGCAGTGTTACTTGTCCATGAAGTACACACTCTTTGCAGATTACTGTACCTGTTCAGGATGGACAGGAGACAAAGCCGTGGTACGGTGTGGTAATTGGTGGTACGGTTGTAGCAGGCATAGTAGCCGAACCGCAGCTTTGGTGCTGCTTAGTGGCAACAAGAATATTTTGAAAGGCCGCAATATATCAGACAAACACACATAAATACGAATCCAATCCAAGCTCAAAAAGGCTATGCTTTTGAGCCCAAACTCTACTAGGATAGTTTGTTTAATGACCGCATGAAGTAGCCCACGTTACCTTATTTTCTAACTTGTGACCACTTATAGCTATTCCGATTGGAAACTGAAACTAGTCAACCTTCAGCTAGTCTACCTTTTTCTTCCAATATTAGTAGGACAAGTGTTGACATTAGCAGCGACCACATAATCTAGATATGGAACTTAAGAAACTCTGGAATGAGCACAAAGGTGTCTTACATGTATGTAGCTAACTATAAAACTTTATTGGCATGTTCCGTGATGTAATTAACCTTTAATTAACCCACCTGTGTCACTGATGAATTCGCCTCTGGCCAGTGGCGGTTCTAGACAAATTTGACTGGGGGGGCCAAGGGGGGGGCGTGTTTAATCAGAGGGGCACATTAAACAAATGATATTTAAACATTAAATAATTTAATTTCAATTTACATTAAAATCATACAAACGGCTCTGGCTCTCCCTTTTCCAGCTCCTCAGCTCTCTTAATACTTTGATATGCAGGGATGTGCACAGGAATTTTAAAGGGCAGTTGCTCTGGCCTGAAAAAAGCCCCCCCCCCCCGCGCAAAAAAAGAAAAAGAAATAGCCTGCCTACTAATGATAATAATTCAAGTAATGCATTACTTCCATCATTTATTCTTATTGTTAAAACAAAATGTTATAAACTAACCATCAGCGGACATGTAGCTTAGTTTTCCAACCAAAAAATTTGCATGTGATAACGGGCTGGTTGGCTGGTAGGCAAGCTAGCCGTCTGATTATTTAGGCTAAACGTGGCAAACTGAGCATGGATTTATGAAGATTTTATTTGATTTCATAAAACTTGATGATGATTGTTCGTTTGTAATACATTTCTACAACTTAAAACTCACCTTTTCTGACAACGTCAAAGCAGTTTTTAATCGACACAGAATAAAACAACCGTGACCGTCTCTTAAGTGTAAGAAAATGCAGGTTCAGGTGGCGGTCGCGTGCAGTAGCTACCGCAGAGTAAACAGAGTAGGGGGCATACCCCCCTCCCCTTGTGACTTCCACTCTCGTTGCCCATAGGCTTATCGATTGGAAGTGAATAAGGCTACATTATGAAATGTTTTGGGTGGCAATTTTTTTTATCTAGGTCTACATGAATTTCTGCAGCTGTTTAAATTCACATTTTTTTTTTTTTTCTCGGAGGGGCACCTTGACTCGAGGAGGGCAAACGGGCAGTTGCCCGGGCCTGTTGATATGTTTGTCTAACTTTTTTTTTATTTACTGGGGAAAAAAAGGCTGCAATGTCCCTTCCTCGTTTCATGATGACTACTGGAAGAAGAAATACGTGTAAAAAAATAAATAAAGATGGGAATCTTTTTTTTTATTTATTGAGTTCAGGGGGGGCCACTGGGGGGCCAGGGACATTTTTACAGGGGCACTGGCCCCTGTAGGCCCCCGTGTAGAAACTCCCCTGCCTCAGGCTCCTCCATGTTTATTTGTTTATTTGAAAGAATCCCCATTAGCTGACGCTGAAACGACAGCTAGTCTTCCTGGGGTCCAAAAAGTACATACTAAACCAGTAATCACAATCACAATTACTCACAAATATCGTGTATAAATACACACCAAAGAACAAGAAAAAGTAAAAATTCGGAAAGTACTGAAAAAAGTAATAAAATGAATGCAAGACAACCTGTCACATAATACAATCATGCTCAACTATTCCGGACGATTTTATAATGAGAGCAAATACAGTCTTAATCTTTTTTTTAAACCAGTTTTTTCCTTGATTTCACGAACCCCACCTGGAAGATTGTTCCAAAGCACAATTGACCTATAAAACACTGTCTTCTTCAAAGAGTCGCATTTTGGTAGGGGTAAAGAAATCTGATGACTATTCGCCCCTCTTGTGTAATGTGAATGCATATCTGAATAGTAAATTATATTGTCATAAAGAAATTTAGGAGTGCGGGTGTTAATAATTTTATAAAAATATACCAATATGTTAGCAGACCCCCAGCCAACCGAGACGGTCATGCATTTCTGCAACACTAGTCCGCAAAGAACCACCAAGAATCAGCCTTGCAGCCTTATTTTGGGCCACTTGTAATTTTTTTTAATTGGCTTAGTCAAATAGACCCCATTCAATTCAACAAAAGAAGCACAAGTGGATTTTTTCCCCATGATTTCATTGAGTACATTCCACATTTTCTTACTATCTGTACCACTATCATTACATTTACATTTACATTTAGTCATTTAGCAGACGCTCTTATCCAGAGCGACTTACAGTAAGTACAGGGACATTCCCCCCGAGGCAAGTAGGGTGAAGTGCCTTGCCCAAGGACACAACGTCATTTGGCACGGCGGGGAATCGATCTGGCAACCTTCTGATTACTAGCCCGACTCCCTCACCGCTCAGCCATCTGACTCCATCATCAATTCTTTTCTGGAAATATTTGTTCTTTTTCGCTCTATTCTCCTTGGTCACCTGATTCCTTAAAATACAATAAGATCTTCTGTCCTCAAGAGAGTTTGAAAGAACTCCAACCTTTTTAGCCTCTTCCCTTTGAGCTATTAGGCTCCTTAACCCTTTACTGCCTAATTCCGAACATTCCATATGCTGTTGAAATATGATATGCATATTAATATTCATATTTTATGGATTTTCATATAAAATCATACACCTTAACTGTTTATACCATCTTGAAGAGGAGAACTAGGGGATTTTTATCATGTCAATGAATATATGATTACTTAAGGCAAATCATATTTTATCAAAGTGGTTTCAGGTAGATATTTTTAACAAAAACTTCTCCATCCACCATACCTCATCAGACAACTGAATTTGTCACCACTTTAATTACAAGATAGAGAAAAACTTTGAGTAGGTGGAATATCCACAAGTCTGTGGGCAATGTAGAACAGAAGACAGATTAGAAATACCTTATTTTGATTAAAAGTTATGACCATTCTTGTGACTAGTGGAGACATGGGGGAAACCGGATTTATCCTGTCCCAAAAGCAGCTAAAAGCAGCTAGCGCTATGGCTAGATACTCCTCTCGATAAGTAAAAAACGTTTGAGTTTCTTCCACAATCGACCGAATTGGCCAAACAAGGCATGTACATTTAGCTTAGAGTATACATAATCTACCTAGTTAATGTTGTTTTTCGAAGTTTTTTAGAAATCTGCTCAAATCGAAGCTAAACAGTGCTACTACCGTCATTGCTGCCTGTCACAAACGGCCAAGCCGGACACGTCATTCTTTCCTGAAAACACTCGCGTCACTCCCACAAACAAATTCTTCGTAAGTAAAAAGTTGAGACTTTTTTCCTGGGCACTATCCTCTCCCAGGACCTCAAGTGGAAACTGAACATCAGCTCCCTCACCAAGAAAGCTCAACAGAGGATGTACTTCCTGCGGCAGCTGAAGAAATTCAACCTGCCAAAGTCGATGATGGTGCACTTCTACACAGCCATCATTGAGTCCATCCTCACCTCCTCCATCACCATCTGGTACGCTGCTGCCACTGCCAAGGACAACAGCAGGCTGCAGCGTATCATCCGCTCTGCGGAGAAAGTGATTGGCTGCAATCTGCCTTCCCTGGAGGACCTGCACACCTGAGGCGAGCGAAGAAGATTGTGGCCGACTCCTCCCACCCTGGACACTCCCTGTTTCAGTCACTCCCCTCCGGCAGAAGGCTGCAGTCCATCAGGACCAAAACCTCACGCCACACAAACAGTTTCTTCCCTTCCGCTGTTGGCATCCTCAACAAGGCCAAGAGCTCACACTGACTGAATGTCTTAAAACTATTCACATTTTGCACTACATTCAATTCCTGTAATATTGTATTTTAGATTGTATTTTATATTGTAAATTGGCAACTTACGTTTTATTGTATATTTTATTTTAACTGTATTCCACTTCGTATTGCTAGTACTCCACTTAGTATCGCTAGTTTATGTATCATTCCACTTAGTATTGCTAGTTTTTGTATCCTTAGTATAGTTACACCACATTTAAATTTAAGATTCCTATGTTTATTGTATGCACCTCCCTGCCAAAGCAAATTCCTTGTCTGTATAAACATTCATGGCGAATAAATCCATTTCTGATTCTGATTCTGATTCAACAAATTTTGATCTCAGAAGAGCTTTACAACTGGTAGCAGTTATATTATTGTTTTTATATATTTGCTTTGTATTCCCGCAAAGATTGCGGCTTGTGTTTGACTTGCACTATTGCTTATGTGTTACATTTTATCAATTTTGTTGAGTTATTGTATTTTGTTATTCTTTATTTTTTTTATTATTATTATTTCACTTTATTTTTGTTTTTTTATTTTATTTAATTGAGAAACCACAAAGACTGTGCACTCTTGCATGTGTTTTGTTAAATGTTTGGAAACTGCAAGTGCAGCTCGGATCTAAGACGGATTCGAGAGACCGCAGATAGAGTGTGGCTTGCCTGGGTTGTTATATGTGAGGAAACTGCACGAGGCAGGTCGGATCCAAGACGGATTCGAGAGACCGCAGATAGAGTGCGGCTTGTTTGGGTTGTTTAATATGCGGAAACTGCAAGTGGCAACTCGGATCTAAGACGGATTTGAGAGACCGCAGATAGAGTGCGGCTTGTCTGGTTTGTTATATGTTTGGAAACTACACGAGGCAGCTCGGATCCAAGACGGATTCGAGAGACCGCAGATAGAGTGCGGCTTGTCTGGGTTGTTATATGTTTGGAAACTGCAAGTGGCAGCTCGGGTCTAAGACAGATTCGAGAGACGGCAGATAGAGTGCGGCTTGTCTGGGTTGTTATGTGTGTGGAAACTGCAAGTGGCAGCTCGGATCTAAGATGGATTCGAGAGACCGCAGATAGAGTGTGGCTAGTCTGGTCTGTTTAATGTTTGGAAACTGCAAGTGGCAGCTCGGATCTAAGACGGATTCGAGAGACCGCAGATAGAGTGTGGCTAGTCTGGTTTGTTTAATGTTCGGAAACTGCAAGTGGCAGCTCGGATCTAAGACGGATTCGAGAGACCGAAGATAGAGTGCGGCTTGTCTGGGTTGTTGTATGTTTGGAAACTGCAAGTGGCAACTCGGGTCTAAGACGGATTCGAGACACCGCAGATAGAGTGCGGCTTGTCTGGGTTGTTATATGTGTGGAAACTGCAAGTGCAGCTCGGATCTAAAACGGATTCGTGAGAGACCGCAGATAGAGTGCGGCTTGTCTGGGTTGTTGTATGTTTGGAAACTGCAAGTGGCAGCTCGGGTCTAAGACGGATTCAAGAGACTGCAGATAGAGTGCGGCTTGTTTGGGTTTTTTTTATGTGCGGAAACTGCAAGTGGCAGCTCGGATCTAAGACGGATTCGAGAGACCGAAGATAGAGTGCGGCTTTCTGGGTTGTTATATGTGTGGAAACTGCAAGTGCAGCTCGGATCTAAGACGGATTCGAGAGACCGCAGATAGAGTGCGGCTTGTCTGGGTTGTTATATGTTTGGAAACTGCAAGTGGCAGCTCGGGTCTAAGACGGATTCGAGAGACCGCAGATAGAGTGCGGCTTGTTTGGGTTGTTTTATATGCGGAAACTGCAAGTGGCAGCTCGGGTCTAAGACGGATTCGAGAGACCGCAGATAGAGTGCGGCTAGTCTGGTTTGTTATATGTTTTAGATCTATTACTTTTATCACTTGTATTATTGTTTTTTTGATTTTATGTAAAGCACCTTGAGCTGCAATTGAAATGTGTGAAATGTGCTATGTAAATAAAGTCTTACTTACTTACACATCTGTCATGGGAGTCAAAGGCAGCCCCTAGAACCACATTTTCAGGAGTTGTGAAATTTGGCACACTCTTTGAAACCAGTCCCCTCATCAATTTCACCAAGTTTCATACCTCGCATTCCAACCATCTAGTGCCACCAATGGGTCAAAGTTAAAGGTGTGTTTAAACACGCTTCTTTTGAACCATATGCCGCATTTTCCAAAATGAGGTATCGTTGGATTCCCTGGATCAAAACGAGTTCAAATATAGCTGCAAGCAGCAATGTGGTGGCCAAGCAGGTCAGATGACCAAGAAGAAACTTTAGACATCTAGTGACTGCGGTTTACCTGGCTTTCTTTGCAGTGGCTTCTAGTATCGCTGAACAGAGAATCAGAGACATGACAAGCTTGTCAGGTTTGGCTGGATTTGAACCTCTGACGTTGACATTCCCAGGACACCAATTTATCCTAGTGAGCTATTCTCAGTGCTGGAAATCAGATTTCAGTGACTGGGTAAAAATATAAGGAATTTTTCCTCTGGCAAGCGGTTGTCAGATTTGTCCCACGTTTAAACAGCTGTAATTCAGTCCTATTTTGATATGTTAATGTGATTGTGGTCTGAAGATAATCTGTGTTAGAGTTGGTGAATATTTGATACATTTTGTAGCAGGAGTAGGACAAAAACGTTTTATTAGTTAATTCATAATGGCGGCATCAATTTGGCTGGTATCACAAGTTAACATGTGTCAGACATGGGATCGCCCCCCTAGAGGTTAGAGGACACATATCTGTAAAGCACAATAAATCTGACTCTTCTTAAGTATAGATCCCCTGAGATTGAAACATTATCGTGGCCATTAAGATTATACTGTTAGACAGCTACTGTGGCATACCTGGCTTCACTAAACAGATAAACAAGTATCATGATATACGTGATGACTGTGGCTGGATTCGAACCTATGACCTTGCACTTCAGAGTCGACGTCTGAACCCGTCTTATCCCAGTGAGCTATTCTCAGGGATAGGAATTACTGTGTTCAGTTACTGTATAAAAAAAAGTAAGCCGTTTTTCCTGTGGGAAGCGTTGTCAGATTTGACCCAAGTATAAAAAGCTGTAATTCAGTCATATTTTGACAAATCAAGGTGATTGTAATCTGAAAATGATTTCATTACTTGTCCATGAAAATAGGAGCAACGGCGAACGAGGAGTTCAAAAAAGTATGTTTTTATGAAAATTCCAAATGGCCGACACCCAAAATGGTGGAAACGGGACAATGTGATATATTTCGACTTGGTATGCCACGTAGAATCAGAAGAGACCAATCTTGTGATTTATGACAAATCTGTTCAGAAGTTATGATGCAAGAATTCCGATGCACTGGCTAGATGTAGATTCACTATATCTACAAAGCACAATAAATCGGACTCTTCATGAGTATAAATCCCCTGAGAATTAAACATTATCGTGGCCATTATGATTATACTGCTCGACAGCTACTGTCACATACCTGGCTTCACTAAACACATTAACCAGTATCATGACATGCCTGAGACTTTGGCTGGATTCAAACCTACGACCTTGCACTTCAACGGAGCCCGTCTTGTCCCAGTGAGCCATTGTCAGCGCTGGGAATTGCAGTGTACAGTTACTAAATACAAAAAGGAAGCCGTTTCTCCTGTGGCACGCATGGTCAGATTTGGCCCAAGTTTAAACAGCTGTAATTCAGTCAAATTTTACATGGCAAGGTGATTGTGGTCTGAAGATAATCTGTGTCAAATCTGGTGAATGTTGGATACATTGTGTAGGAGTAAGGACAAAAGTTTTATTCATTCATTCAAAATGGCGGCCTCATCAATTCGTCTGGTATCACGCGTTAACATGCATCAGACGCGGGATCTCCTAAGATATCACGAGACATAGGAATGACTTAAATACGCCAAACAAATCAACAGTTATTGGTCAAAACACAATCCTACCTATTGTAATGCCCCCTAGAGGTCAAATGACAATACCTGTCTCAAACCTCTTAATAAGAGGGCCTTGATTCCATACACCAAGTTTGGAGTCAATGCATCAAAGCTTGGCTAAGATATTACCTCACTTCCCTTTTTCCGGATCAGTTGCTCAATTTGATTGGCTGTAACTAACAAATGGTTGCAGAAATCAAAATGCCATGTGATGTCTTGTGTGAGGCTTGGTCTGAAGATAAATGGTGCCAACTTTTTGCCTATTGCAGCGCCACCTAGAGGTAAAATGGCATGACCTATTTTGGACTTCTTTAGAACAGGGTCCCTCGTCCCTATTCCAATTTTGTTGTCAATGCAGTAAAGTGGTGCTGAGATATGACCTCACTTCTTTTATGGTGGCTTGGTTGACGACTTTGTTTGGCTGTTCCAGTCAAAAGGTTAAGATAATCAAAAAAACATGTGATTTATTTTGTGTGGCTTGGTCTGAAGATGATCTGTGCCAAATTTGGTGAAGATTGGACAAACCTTATAGGAGAGGTAGCGAAAAAACGTTATATCAAAATGGCGGCCACATCAATTCAGCCACATAAATTTGATGTGGCTGTAACTAACAAACGGTTGCGAAAATTAAAGCTCCAGGGGATAATTTTTGTGAGGCTTGGTCTGAAGATCATCTGTGGCAATTATGAAGATTCGACAAGAATTGTAGGAGGAGTAGCGAAAAAACGCTTTTTCTTTACGTTCAAAATGGCGGAGAATCTATGAACTGGGTATGATGTCATAGAGTGCGTTGAATCCACGTCCGTTGAATCCTCGTCTTGATCCAGGGAATCCAACGATACCTCGTTTTGGACAATGGGGCATATGGTTCAAAAGTAACATGTGTTAACACACCTTCAACTTTGACCCATTGGTGGCGCTAGATGGTTGGAATGGGAGACATGAAACTTGGTGAAATTGATGAGGGGACTGGTCCCAAATAGTGTGCCAAAATTCACAACTTCTGACCATTTGGTTCTGGGGGCTGCCATAGACTCCCATGGCAGAAGAAGATGTATAATAATAATAATAATAAATATAGCTGCAAGCAGCAATGGAGGGGCCAAGCAGTCCAGAGCAGGACAAGGCCTCCATATTACTTGCGCAACAATTAAGTCACGATAACCTGCTGCACTCTTGCAACACGCCAAGTTTGGTTGAAATATCTGTTTGCGTTCCAAAGTAGTGATTGTTTACAGTGTTTTTTTCTGGTATAACACCGCAGGCCTCCTCTGCTCCTCGTGGGAACAATGGAACCCAAGTTTGGTGACAATCGCACAAATGGTTGCTGAGTTACGCTCTCACGTGTCTTTTGCGGCTTCGCCGCCGCCTTTGATCGTCTCTACCGAACAAACGGTTTTGAAAATGGAAAATCCATCCGACACCTTTGTGAAGCTTGGTCTGAAGATCATCTGTGCCAAATTTTGTAAACATTGGACAACATTTGGGTTAAAAGGTTTTTAAAAGGTTTTTAAAAGGTTTTTACACTTTTCCATGAAATCCAAAATGGCGGCCGCATCAATTCGGTTATTATGAAAAGTTATCAATGGCCAGGCTTGATATCTCACAAGACATCAACAGACAAAGAAATTACTTTATTAAGTTAAACACTTCAACGGTTATTAGCCAAAACACGTTTATGCTTCCGGCCACGCCCCCTTTTAGTCACATGACACCATTTTTGGAGGACATCCTTAGAATAAGGTTCCGAGTAGGCGTACCAACTTTGGTGTCACTGCTTCAAAGAACTGCTGAGATATGGCTTCACTTCCTGTTTGGCGGCTTTTCTGCAGAATTTGATTGGCTGTACCGGACAAACGGTTTTGAAAATCAAATATCCTTCGATAAATTTTGTGAGGCTTGGTTTGAAGATCATATCTGGTAATTGTGAAGAACATTTGACAAAATTTGTAGGAGGAGTAGGCTTTTAAAGGTTTTAGATAAAACCGGAAATAGCGGAAAATCTATATAACCGGAAATTGACGCCATGGTGTGCATTGCACTCGGCTTGATCCAGGGAGTCCAATGGTACCTCACTTTTGAAAATGGGACATACGGTTCAAAAGTTGCGTGTGTAAACACAACTCCAACTTTGACCCGTTGGTGGCGCTAGAGTGCCAAAGTATGGGACATGAAACTTTGTGACTTGAACCAGGGGACTGTCCCTAATGAGTGTACCAAATTTCACAACTTTCGACCAAGCGCTTCTAGGGGCTGCCATAGACACCCAGTCTTAAGAATAATAATAATAATAATACTACCAATTACAATAGGTGCCTCGCAGCTTCGCTGCTTGGCCCCTAATAATAATAAGAAGAAAAGGTAGAATCACTTATGTGGCTTCGCCGCTTCGCGGCTTGGCCACCAAATATAGCTGCAAGCAGCAATGTGGTGGCCAAGCAGTCAAATGACCCATAAAACACTTTAGAAATCCTCAGAACAGGGTTCCGAGTGCATGCAGCAAGTTTGGTGTGAATCCATCAAAGATTGGCTGAGATACGACCCAACTTCCTGTTTGATGGCTTTATGGCACATTTTGATTGCCTGTACCGTGCAAACGGTTGTGAAAATCAAACAATCATGTGATGGCCTTTGTGAGGCTTGGTCTGAAGATAATCTCTGCGAAATTTGGTGAAGATTGGACAACATGTGTAGGAGGAGTAGAGAAAAAACATTTTTCAATGAATTCAAAATGGCGGCCGCATTAATTCGGCTATTATCACAAATAATGATGGGTCACACACGGGACGTCCCAAGATATCATGAAACAAAGGAATCACTTAATAAAGGCAAACAAATCAACAGTTATTGGCCAAAACACATTTTTGCTTCCCGCGGCCACGCCCAGTAATGACATGACACCAAATTCATTGGACAGCCTCAGAAGAGGGTTCCGAGTCATCACACCAGGTTTGGGGTTGATTTCTTAAAGATTAGCCGAGATATGATCCAACTTCCTGTTTGGTTGCTTTGTTGCCAATTTTAATTGGCTGTACCGGACAAACGGTTTTGAAAATCAAATATCCTTTGATAACTTCTGTGAGGGTTGGTCTGATGATGAAGTGTGCCAATTCTGGGGAAGATTTGACAAAAATTGAGGGAGGAGAAGCAAAAAAACGTTTTTTCACAAAATTCAAAATGGCAGAAAATCTATATAACCGGAAATTGACGCCATGGTGTGCGTTGAACTCGTCTCAATCCAGGGAATCCAACGGTACCTCATTTTTGAAAATCGGTCATACGGTTCAAAAGTTACGTGTGTAAACACAAGTCCAACTTTGACCAGTTGGTGGCGCTAGAGTGCTCCAATGGGAGACATGAAACTTGGTGAATATAAAGAAGGGACTGTGCTTAATGAGTGTGCCAAATTTCACAACTTTTTACCATACGGTTCTAGGGGCTGCCGTAGACTCCAATGACAGAAGAAGTGTAATAATAATAATAATAAGAAGAAGAAAAGGTAGAATCACTTATGTGGCTTCGCCGCTTCGCGGCTTGGCCACCAATAAATATAGCTGCAAGCAGCAATGTGGTGGCCAAGCAGTCAAATGACCCATAAAACACTTTAGAAATCCTCAGAACAGGGTTCCGAGTGCATGCAGCAAGTTTGGTGTGAATCCATCAAAGATTTGCTGAGATACGACCCAACTTCCTGTTTGCTGCTTTATGGCACATTTTGATTGCCTGTACCGTGCAAACGGTTGTGAAAATCAAACAATCATGTGATGGCCTTTGTGAGGCTTGGTCTGAAGATAATCTCTGCGAAATTTGGTGAAGATTGGACAACATGTGTAGGAGGAGTAGAGAAAAAACATTTTTCAATGAATTCAAAATGGCGGCCGCATTAATTCGGCTATTATCACAAATAATGATGGGTCACACACGGGACGTCCCAAGATATCATGAAACAAAGGAATCACTTAATAAAGGCAAACAAATCAACAGTTATTGGCCAAAACACATTTTTGCTTCCCGCGGCCACGCCCAGTAATGACATGACACCAAATTCATTGGACAGCCTCAGAAGAGGGTTCCGAGTCATCACACCAGGTTTGGGGTTGATTTCTTAAAGATTAGCCGAGATATGATCCAACTTCCTGTTTGGTTGCTTTGTTGCCAATTTTAATTGGCTGTACCGGACAAACGGTTTTGAAAATCAAATATCCTTTGATAACTTCTGTGAGGGTTGGTCTGATGATGATGTGTGCCAATTCTGGGGAAGATTTGACAAAAATTGAGGGAGGAGAAGCAAAAAAACGTTTTTCCACAAATATCCTTTGATAACTTCTGTGAGGGTTGGTCTGATGATGAAGTGTGCCAATTCTGGGGAAGATTTGACAAACATGGAGGGAGGAGAAGCAAAAAAACGTTTTTTCACAAAATTCAAAATGGCAGAAAATCTATATAACCGGAAATTGACGCCATGGTGTGCGTTGAACTCGTCTCAATCCAGGGAATCCAACGGTACCTCATTTTTGAAAATCGGTCATACGGTTCAAAAGTTACGTGTGTAAACACAAGTCCAACTTTGACCAGTTGGTGGCGCTAGAGTGCTCCAATGGGAGACATGAAACTTGGTGAATATAAAGAAGGGACTGTGCTTAATGAGTGTGCCAAATTTCACAACTTTTTACCATACGGTTCTAGGGGCTGCCGTAGACTCCAATGACAGAAGAAGTGTAATAATAATAAATATAGCTGCAAGCAGCGATGTGGTGGCCAAGCAGTCAAATGACCCATAAAACACTTTAGAAATCCTCAGAACAGGGTTCCGAGTGCATGCAGCAAGTTTGGTGTGAATCCATCAAAGATTGGCTGAGATACGACCCAACTTCCTGTTTGATGGCTTAATTGCACATTTTGATTGCCTGTACCGGGAAAACGGTTGTGAAAATCAAACAATCATGTGATGGCCTTTGTGAGGCTTGGTCTGAAGATAATCTCTGCGAAATTTGGTGAAGATTGGACAACATGTGTAGGAGGAGTAGAGAAAAAACATTTTTCAATGAATTCAAAATGGCGGCCGCATTAATTCGGCTATTATCACAAATGATGATGGGTCACACACGGGACGTCCCAAGATATCATGAAACAACGGAATCACTTAATAAAGGCAAACAAATCAACAGTTATTGGCCAAAACACATTTTTGCTTCCTGTGGCCACGCCCAGTAATGACATGACACCAAATTCATTGGACAGCCTCAGAAGAGGGTTCCGAGTCATCACACCAGGTTTGGGGTTGATTTCTTAAAGAATAGCTGAGATATGATCCAACTTCCTGTTTGGTTGCTTTGTTGCCAACTTTGATTGGCTGTACCGGACAAACGTTTTTGAAAATCAAATATCCTTTGATAACTTCTGTGAGGGTTGGTCTGATGATGATGTGTGCCAATTCTGGGGAAGATTTGACAAAAATTGAGGGAGGAGAAGCAAAAAAACGTTTTTCCACAAAATTCAAAATGGCAGAAAATCTATATAACCGGAAATTGACGCCATGGTGTGCGTTGAACTCGTCTCGATCCAGGGAATCCAACGGTACCTCATTTTTGAAAATCGGTCATACGGTTCAAAAGTTACGTATGTAAACACAAGTCCAACTTTGACCAGTTGGTGGCGCTAGAGTGCTCCAATGGAAGACATGAAACTTGGTGAATATAAAGAAGGGATTGTGCTTAATGAGTGTGCCAAATTTCACAACTTTTTACCATACGGTTCTAGGGGCTGCCATAGACTCCAATGACAGAAGAAGTGTAATAATAATAATAATAAGAAAAGGTAGAATCACTTATGTGGCTTCGCCGCTTCGCGGCTTGGCCACCAAATATAGCTGCAAGCAGCAATGTGGTGGCCAAGCAGTCAAATGACCCATAAAACACTTTAGAAATCCTCAGAACAGGGTTCCGAGTGCATGCGGCAAGTTTGGTGTGAATCCATCAAAGATTGGCTGAGATACGACCCAACTTCCTGTTTGATGGCTTAATTGCACATTTTGATTGCCTGTACCGGTCAAACGGTTTTGAAAATCAAATATCCTTTGATAACTTCTGTGAGGGTTGGTCTGATGATGAAGTGTGCCAATTCTGGGGAAGATTTGACAAAAATTGAGGGAGGAGAAGCAAAAAAACGTTTTTTCACAAAATTCAAAATGGCAGAAAATCTATATAACCGGAAATTGACGCCATGGTGTGCGTTGAACTCGTCTCAATCCAGGGAATCCAACGGTACCTCATTTTTGAAAATCGGTCATACGGTTCAAAAGTTACGTGTGTAAACACAAGTCCAACTTTGACCAGTTGGTGGCGCTAGAGTGCTCCAATGGGAGACATGAAACTTGGTGAATATAAAGAAGGGACTGTGCTTAATGAGTGTGCCAAATTTCACAACTTTTTACCATACGGTTCTAGGGGCTGCCGTAGACTCCAATGACAGAAGAAGTGTAATAATAATAAATATAGCTGCAAGCAGCGATGTGGTGGCCAAGCAGTCAAATGACCCATAAAACACTTTAGAAATCCTCAGAACAGGGTTCCGAGTGCATGCAGCAAGTTTGGTGTGAATCCATCAAAGATTGGCTGAGATACGACCCAACTTCCTGTTTGATGGCTTAATTGCACATTTTGATTGCCTGTACCGGGAAAACGGTTGTGAAAATCAAACAATCATGTGATGGCCTTTGTGAGGCTTGGTCTGAAGATAATCTCTGCGAAATTTGGTGAAGATTGGACAACATGTGTAGGAGGAGTAGAGAAAAAACATTTTTCAATGAATTCAAAATGGCGGCCGCATCAATTCGGCTATTATCACAAATGATGATGGGTCACACACGGGACGTCCCAAGATATCATGAAACAACGGAATCACTTAATAAAGGCAAACAAATCAACAGTTATTGGCCAAAACACATTTTTGCTTCCTGTGGCCACGCCCAGTAATGACATGACACCAAATTCATTGGACAGCCTCAGAAGAGGGTTCCGAGTCATCACACCAGGTTTGGGGTTGATTTCTTAAAGAATAGTTGAGATATGATCCAACTTCCTGTTTGGTTGCTTTGTTGCCAACTTTGATTGGCTGTACCGGACAAACGTTTTTGAAAATCAAATATCCTTTGATAACTTCTGTGAGGGTTGGTCTGATGATGATGTGTGCCAATTCTGGGGAAGATTTGACAAAAATTGAGGGAGGAGAAGCAAAAAAACGTTTTTCCACAAAATTCAAAATGGCAGAAAATCTATATAACCGGAAATTGACGCCATGGTGTGCGTTGAACTCGTCTCGATCCAGGGAATCCAACGGTACCTCATTTTTGAAAATCGGTCATACGGTTCAAAAGTTACGTATGTAAACACAAGTCCAACTTTGACCAGTTGGTGGCGCTAGAGTGCTCCAATGGAAGACATGAAACTTGGTGAATATAAAGAAGGGATTGTGCTTAATGAGTGTGCCAAATTTCACAACTTTTTACCATACGGTTCTAGGGGCTGCCATAGACTCCAATGACAGAAGAAGTGTAATAATAATAATAATAAGAAAAGGTAGAATCACTTATGTGGCTTCGCCGCTTCGCGGCTTGGCCACCAATAATAATAATAAGAAAAGGTAGAATCACTTATGTGGCTTCGCCGCTTCGCGGCTTGGCCACCAAATATAGCTGAAAGCAGCAATGTGGTGGCCAAGCAGTCAAATGACCCATAAAACACTTTAGAAATCCTCAGAACAGGGTTCCGAGTGCATGCGGCAAGTTTGGTGTGAATCCATCAAAGATTGGCTGAGATACGACCCAACTTCCTGTTTGATGGCTTAATTGCACATTTTGATTGCCTGTACCGGTCAAACGGTTGTGAAAATCAAACAATCATGTGATGGCCTTTGTGAAGCTTGGTCTGAAGATAATCTCTGCGAAATTTGGTGAAGATTGGACAACATGTGTAGGAGGAGTAGAGAAAAAACATTTTTCAATGAATTCAAAATGGCGGCCGCATCAATTCGGCTATTATCACAAATGATGATGGGTCACACGCGGGACGTCCCAAGATATCATGAAACAAAGGAATCACTTAATAAAGGCAAACAAATCAACAGTTATTGGCCAAAACACATTTTTGCTTCCTGCGGCCACGCCCAGTAATGACATGACACCAAATTCATTGGACAGCCTCAGAAGAGGGTTCCGAGTCATCACACCAGGTTTGGGGTTGATTTCTTAAAGATTAGCTGAGATATGATCCAACTTCCTGTTTGGTTGCTTTGTTGCCAATTTTGATTGGCTGTACCGGACAAACGGTTTTGAAAATCAAATATCCTTTGATAACTTCTGTGAGGGTTGGTCGGATGATGATGTGTGCCATTTCTGGGGAAGATTTGACAAAAATTGAGGGAGGAGAAGCAAAAAAACGTTTTTTCACAAAATTCAAAATGGCAGAAAATCTATATAACCGGAAATTGACGCCATGGTGTGCGTTGAACTCGTCTCGATCCAGGGAATCCAACGGTACTTCATTTTTGAAAATCGGTCATACGGTTCAAAAGTTACGTGTGTAAACACAAGTCCAACTTTGACCAGTTGGTGGCGCTAGAGTGCTCCAATGGGAGACATGAAACTTGGTCAATATAAAGAGGGGGCTGTGCTTAATGAGTGTGCCAAATTTCACAACTTTTTACCATACGGTTCTAGGGGCTGCCATAGACTCCAATGACAGAAGAAGTGTAATAATAATAATAATAATAATAAGAAAAGGTAGAATCACTTATGTGGCTTCGCCGCTTCGCGGCTTGGCCACCAAATATAGCTGCAAGCAGCAATGTGGTGGCCAAGCAGTCAAATGCCCCATAAAACACTTTAGAAATCCTCAGAACAGGGTTCCGAGTGCATGCGGCAAGTTTGGTGTGAATCCATCAAAGATTGGCTGAGATACGACCCAACTTCCTGTTTGATGGCTTAATTGCACATTTTGATTGCCTGTACCGGTCAAACGGTTTTGAAAATCAAATATCCTTTGATAACTTCTGTGAGGGTTGGTCGGATGATGATGTGTGCCAATTCTGGGGAAGATTTGACAAAAATTGAGGGAGGAGAAGCAAAAAAACGTTTTTTCACAAAATTCAAAATGGCAGAAAATCTATATAACCGGAAATTGACGCCATGGTGTGCGTTGAACTCGTCTCGATCCAGGGAATCCAACGGTACCTCATTTTTGAAAATCGGTCATACGGTTCAAAAGTTACGTGTGTAAACACAAGTCCAACTTTGACCAGTTGGTGGCGCTAGAGTGCTCCAATGGGAGACATGAAACTTGGTGAATATTAAGAGGGGGCTGTGCTTAATGAGTGTGCCAAATTTCACAACTTTTTACCATACGGTTCTAGGGGCTGCCATAGACTCCAATGACAGAAGAAGTGTAATAATAATAATAAATATAGCTGCAAGCAGCAATGAGGTGGCCAAGCAGTCAAATGACCCATAAAACACTTTAGAAATCCTCAGAACAGGGTTCCGAGTGCATGCGGCAAGTTTGGTGTGAATCCATCAAAGATTGGCTGAGATACGACCCAACTTCCTGTTTGCTGGCTTTATGGCACATTTTGATTGTCTGTACCGGGCAAACGGTTCTGAAAATCTAAAAATCATGTGAAGCCCTTTGTGAGGCTTGGTCTGAAGATAATATCTGTCAAATTTGGTGAAGATTGGACAACATGTGTAGGAGGAGTAAAGAAAAAACGTTTTTCAATTAATTCAAAATGGCGGCCGCATTAATTCGGCTATTATCAAAAATGATGATGGGTCACACACGGGACGTCCCAAGATACCATGAGACAAAGGAATCACTTAATAAAGGCAAACAAATCAACAGTTATTGGCCTAAACACATTTCTGCTTCCTGTGGCCACGCCCAGTAATGAAATGACATTAAATTCATTTGAGAACATCAAAAGAGGGTTCCGAGTCATCATACCAAGTTTGGTGTTGATTTCTCAAAGATTAGCTGAGGTATAATTCCACTTCCTGTTTGGCTGCTTTGTTGCCAATTTTGATTGGCTGTACCGGACAAACGGTTTTGAAAATCAAATATCCTTTGATAACTTCTGTGAGGGTTGGTCTGATGATGATGTGTGTCAATTCTGGGGAAGATTTGACAAAAATTGAGGGAGGAGAAGCAAAAAAACTTTTTTTCACAAAATTCAAAATGGCAGAAAATCTATATAACCGGAAATTGACGCCATGGTGTGCGTTGAACTCGTCTCGATCCAGGGAATCCAACGGTACTTCATTTTTGAAAATCGGTCATACGGTTCAAAAGTTACGTGTGTAAACACAAGTCCAACTTTGACCAGTTGGTGGCGCTAGAGTGCTCCAATGGGAGACATGAAACTTGGTCAATATAAAGAGGGGGCTGTGCTTAATGAGTGTGCCAAATTTCACAACTTTTTACCATACGGTTCTAGGGGCTGCCATAGACTCCAATGACAGAAGAAGTGTAATAATAATAATAAATATAGCTGCAAGCAGCAATGAGGTGGCCAAGCAGTCAAATGACCCATAAAACACTTTAGAAATCCTCAGAACAGGGTTCCGAGTGCATGCGGCAAGTTTGGTGTGAATCCATCAAAGATTGGCTGAGATACGACCCAACTTCCTGTTTGCTGGCTTTATGGCACATTTTGATTGTCTGTACCGGGCAAACGGTTCTGAAAATCTAAAAATCATGTGAAGGCCTTTGTGAGGCTTGGTCTGAAGATAATATCTGTCAAATTTGGTGAAGATTGGACAACATGTGTAGGAGGAGTAAAGAAAAAACGTTTTTCAATTAATTCAAAATGGCGGCCGCATTAATTCGGCTATTATCACAAATGATGATGGGTCACACACGGGACGTCCCAAGATACCATGAGACAAAGGAATCACTTAATAAAGGCAAACAAATCAACAGTTATTGGCCTAAACACATTTCTGCTTCCTGTGGCCACGCCCAGTAATGACATGACATTAAATTCATTGGAGAGCATCAAAAGAGGGTTCCGAGTCATCATACCAAGTTTGGTGTTGATTTCTCAAAGATTAGCTGAGGTATAATTCCACTTCCTGTTTGGCTGCTTTGTTGCCAATTTTGATTGGCTGTACCGGACAAACGGTTTTGAAAATCAAATATCCTTTGATAACTTCTGTGAGGGTTGGTCTGATGATGATGTGTGCCAATTCTGGGGAAGATTTGACAAAAATTGAGGGAGGAGAAGCAAAAAAACGTTTTTTCACAAAATTCAAAATGGCAGAAAATCTATATAACCGGAAATTGACGCCATGGTGTGCGTTGAACTCGTCTCGATCCAGGGAATCCAACGGTACCTCATTTTTGAAAATCGGTCATACGGTTCAAAAGTTACGTGTGTAAACACAAGTCCAACTTTGACCAGTTGGTGGCGCTAGAGTGCTCCAATGGGAGACATGAAACTTGGTGAATATTAAGAGGGGGCTGTGCTTAATGAGTGTGCCAAATTTCACAACTTTTTACCATACGGTTCTAGGGGCTGCCATAGACTCCAATGACAGAAGAAGTGTAATAATAATAATAAATATAGCTGCAAGCAGCAATGAGGTGGCCAAGCAGTCAAATGACCCATAAAACACTTTAGAAATCCTCAGAACAGGGTTCCGAGTGCATGCGGCAAGTTTGGTGTGAATCCATCAAAGATTGGCTGAGATACGACCCAACTTCCTGTTTGCTGGCTTTATGGCACATTTTGATTGTCTGTACCGGGCAAACGGTTCTGAAAATCTAAAAATCATGTGAAGGCCTTTGTGAGGCTTGGTCTGAAGATAATATCTGTCAAATTTGGTGAAGATTGGACAACATGTGTAGGAGGAGTAAAGAAAAAACGTTTTTCAATTAATTCAAAATGGCGGCCGCATTAATTCGGCTATTATCAAAAATGATGATGGGTCACACACGGGACGTCCCAAGATACCATGAGACAAAGGAATCACTTAATAAAGGCAAACAAATCAACAGTTATTGGCCTAAACACATTTCTGCTTCCTGTGGCCACGCCCAGTAATGAAATGACATTAAATTCATTGGAGAGCATCAAAAGAGGGTTCCGAGTCATCATACCAAGTTTGGTGTTGATTTCTCAAAGATTAGCTGAGGTATAATTCCACTTCCTGTTTGGCTGCTTTGTTGCCAATTTTGATTGGCTGTACCGGACAAACGGTTTTGAAAATCAAATATCCTTTGATAACGTCTGTGAGGGTTGGTCTGATGATGATGTGTGTCAATTCTGGGGAAGATTTGACAAAAATTGAGGGAGGAGAAGCAAAAAAACTTTTTTTCACAAAATTCAAAATGGCAGAAAATCTATATAACCGGAAATTGACGCCATGGTGTGCGTTGAACTCGTCTCGATCCAGGGAATCCAACGGTACTTCATTTTTGAAAATCGGTCATACGGTTCAAAAGTTACGTGTGTAAACACAAGTCCAACTTTGACCAGTTGGTGGCGCTAGAGTGCTCCAATGGGAGACATGAAACTTGGTCAATATAAAGAGGGGGCTGTGCTTAATGAGTGTGCCAAATTTCACAACTTTTTACCATACGGTTCTAGGGGCTGCCATAGACTCCAATGACAGAAGAAGTGTAATAATAATAATAAATATAGCTGCAAGCAGCAATGAGGTGGCCAAGCAGTCAAATGACCCATAAAACACTTTAGAAATCCTCAGAACAGGGTTCCGAGTGCATGCGGCAAGTTTGGTGTGAATCCATCAAAGATTGGCTGAGATACGACCCAACTTCCTGTTTGCTGGCTTTATGGCACATTTTGATTGTCTGTACCGGGCAAACGGTTCTGAAAATCTAAAAATCATGTGAAGGCCTTTGTGAGGCTTGGTCTGAAGATAATATCTGTCAAATTTGGTGAAGATTGGACAACATGTGTAGGAGGAGTAAAGAAAAAACGTTTTTCAATTAATTCAAAATGGCGGCCGCATTAATTCGGCTATTATCACAAATGATGATGGGTCACACACGGGACGTCCCAAGATACCATGAGACAAAGGAATCACTTAATAAAGGCAAACAAATCAACAGTTATTGGCCTAAACACATTTCTGCTTCCTGTGGCCACGCCCAGTAATGACATGACATTAAATTCATTGGAGAGCATCAAAAGAGGGTTCCGAGTCATCATACCAAGTTTGGTGTTGATTTCTCAAAGATTAGCTGAGGTATAATTCCACTTCCTGTTTGGCTGCTTTGTTGCCAATTTTGATTGGCTGTACCGGACAAACGGTTTTGAAAATCAAATATCCTTTGATAACTTCTGTGAGGGTTGGTCTGATGATGATGTGTGCCAATTCTGGGGAAGATTTGACAAAAATTGAGGGAGGAGAAGCAAAAAAACGTTTTTTCACAAAATTCAAAATGGCAGAAAATCTATATAACCGGAAATTGACGCCATGGTGTGCGTTGAACTCGTCTCGATCCAGGGAATCCAACGGTACCTCATTTTTGAAAATCGGTCATACGGTTCAAAAGTTACGTGTGTAAACACAAGTCCAACTTTGACCAGTTGGTGGCGCTAGAGTGCTCCAATGGGAGACATGAAACTTGGTGAATATAAAGAGGGGGCTGTGCTTAATGAGTGTGCCAAATTTCACAACTTTTTACCATACGGTTCTAGGGGCTGCCATAGACTCCAATGACAGAAGAAGTGTAATAATAATAATAATAATAATAAGAAAAGGTAGAATCACTTATGTGGCTTCGCCGCTTCGCGGCTTGGCCACCAAATATAGCTGCAAGCAGCAATGTGGTGGCCAAGCAGTCAAATGACCCATAAAACACTTTAGAAATCCTCAGAACAGGGTTCCGAGTGCATGCGGCAAGTTTGGTGTGAATCCATCAAAGATTGGCTGAGATACGACCCAACTTCCTGTTTGATGGCTTAATTGCACATTTTGATTGCCTGTACCGGTCAAACGGTTGTGAAAATCAAACAATCATGTGATGGCCTTTGTGAAGCTTGGTCTGAAGATAATCTCTGCGAAATTTGGTGAAGATTGGACAACATGTGTAGGAGGAGTAGAGAAAAAACATTTTTCAATGAATTCAAAATGGCGGCCGCATCAATTCGGCTATTATCACAAATGATGATGGGTCACACGCGGGACGTCCCAAGATATCATGAAACAAAGGAATCACTTAATAAAGGCAAACAAATCAACAGTTATTGGCCAAAACACATTTTTGCTTCCTGCGGCCACGCCCAGTAATGACATGACACCAAATTCATTGGACAGCCTCAGAAGAGGGTTCCGAGTCATCACACCAGGTTTGGGGTTGATTTCTTAAAGATTAGCTGAGATATGATCCAACTTCCTGTTTGGTTGCTTTGTTGCCAATTTTGATTGGCTGTACCGGACAAACGGTTTTGAAAATCAAATATCCTTTGATAACTTCTGTGAGGGTTGGTCGGATGATGATGTGTGCCAATTCTGGGGAAGATTTGACAAAAATTGAGGGAGGAGAAGCAAAAAAACGTTTTTTCACAAAATTCAAAATGGCAGAAAATCTATATAACCGGAAATTGACGCCATGGTGTGCGTTGAACTCGTCTCGATCCAGGGAATCCAACGGTACCTCATTTTTGAAAATCGGTCATACGGTTCAAAAGTTACGTGTGTAAACACAAGTCCAACTTTGACCAGTTGGTGGCGCTAGAGTGCTCCAATGGGAGACATGAAACTTGGTGAATATAAAGAGGGGGCTGTGCTTAATGAGTGTGCCAAATTTCACAACTTTTTACCATACGGTTCTAGGGGCTGCCATAGACTCCAATGACAGAAGAAGTGTAATAATAATAATAATAATAATAAGAAAAGGTAGAATCACTTATGTGGCTTCGCCGCTTCGCGGCTTGGCCACCAAATATAGCTGCAAGCAGCAATGTGGTGGCCAAGCAGTCAAATGACCCATAAAACACTTTAGAAATCCTCAGAACAGGGTTCCGAGTGCATGCGGCAAGTTTGGTGTGAATCCATCAAAGATTGGCTGAGATACGACCCAACTTCCTGTTTGATGGCTTAATTGCACATTTTGATTGCCTGTACCGGTCAAACGGTTGTGAAAATCAAACAATCATGTGATGGCCTTTGTGAAGCTTGGTCTGAAGATAATCTCTGCGAAATTTGGTGAAGATTGGACAACATGTGTAGGAGGAGTAGAGAAAAAACATTTTTCAATGAATTCAAAATGGCGGCCGCATCAATTCGGCTATTATCACAAATGATGATGGGTCACACACGGGACGTCCCAAGATATCATGAAACAAAGGAATCACTTAATAAAGGCAAACAAATCAACAGTTATTGGCCAAAACACATTTTTGCTTCCTGCGGCCACGCCCAGTAATGACATGACACCAAATTCATTGGACAGCCTCAGAAGAGGGTTCCGAGTCATCACACCAGGTTTGGGGTTGATTTCTTAAAGATTAGCTGAGATATGATCCAACTTCCTGTTTGGTTGCTTTGTTGCCAATTTTGATTGGCTGTACCGGACAAACGGTTTTGAAAATCAAATATCCTTTGATAACTTCTGTGAGGGTTGGTCGGATGATGATGTGTGCCAATTCTGGGGAAGATTTGACAAAAATTGAGGGAGGAGAAGCAAAAAAACGTTTTTTCACAAAATTCAAAATGGCAGAAAATCTATATAACCGGAAATTGACGCCATGGTGTGCGTTGAACTCGTCTCGATCCAGGGAATCCAACGGTACCTCATTTTTGAAAATCGGTCATACGGTTCAAAAGTTACGTGTGTAAACACAAGTCCAACTTTGACCAGTTGGTGGCGCTAGAGTGCTCCAATGGGAGACATGAAACTTGGTGAATATAAAGAGGGGGCTGTGCTTAATGAGTGTGCCAAATTTCACAACTTTTTACCATACGGTTCTAGGGGCTGCCATAGACTCCAATGACAGAAGAAGTGTAATAATAATAATAATAATAATAAGAAAAGGTAGAATCACTTATGTGGCTTCGCCGCTTCGCGGCTTGGCCACCAAATATAGCTGCAAGCAGCAATGTGGTGGCCAAGCAGTCAAATGACCCATAAAACACTTTAGAAATCCTCAGAACAGGGTTCCGAGTGCATGCGGCAAGTTTGGTGTGAATCCATCAAAGATTGGCTGAGATACGACCCAACTTCCTGTTTGATGGCTTAATTGCACATTTTGATTGCCTGTACCGGTCAAACGGTTGTGAAAATCAAACAATCATGTGATGGCCTTTGTGAAGCTTGGTCTGAAGATAATCTCTGCGAAATTTGGTGAAGATTGGACAACATGTGTAGGAGGAGTAGAGAAAAAACATTTTTCAATGAATTCAAAATGGCGGCCGCATCAATTCGGCTATTATCACAAATGATGATGGGTCACACACGGGACGTCCCAAGATATCATGAAACAAAGGAATCACTTAATAAAGGCAAACAAATCAACAGTTATTGGCCAAAACACATTTTTGCTTCCTGCGGCCACGCCCAGTAATGACATGACACCAAATTCATTGGACAGCCTCAGAAGAGGGTTCCGAGTCATCACACCAGGTTTGGGGTTGATTTCTTAAAGATTAGCTGAGATATGATCCAACTTCCTGTTTGGTTGCTTTGTTGCCAATTTTGATTGGCTGTACCGGACAAACGGTTTTGAAAATCAAATATCCTTTGATAACTTCTGTGAGGGTTGGTCGGATGATGATGTGTGCCAATTCTGGGGAAGATTTGACAAAAATTGAGGGAGGAGAAGCAAAAAAACGTTTTTTCACAAAATTCAAAATGGCAGAAAATCTATATAACCGGAAATTGACGCCATGGTGTGCGTTGAACTCGTCTCGATCCAGGGAATCCAACGGTACCTCATTTTTGAAAATCGGTCATACGGTTCAAAAGTTACGTGTGTAAACACAAGTCCAACTTTGACCAGTTGGTGGCGCTAGAGTGCTCCAATGGGAGACATGAAACTTGGTGAATATAAAGAGGGGGCTGTGCTTAATGAGTGTGCCAAATTTCACAACTTTTTACCATACGGTTCTAGGGGCTGCCATAGACTCCAATGACAGAAGAAGTGTAATAATAATAATAATAATAATAAGAAAAGGTAGAATCACTTATGTGGCTTCGCCGCTTCGCGGCTTGGCCACCAAATATAGCTGCAAGCAGCAATGTGGTGGCCAAGCAGTCAAATGACCCATAAAACACTTTAGAAATCCTCAGAACAGGGTTCCGAGTGCATGCGGCAAGTTTGGTGTGAATCCATCAAAGATTGGCTGAGATACGACCCAACTTCCTGTTTGATGGCTTAATTGCACATTTTGATTGCCTGTACCGGTCAAACGGTTGTGAAAATCAAACAATCATGTGATGGCCTTTGTGAAGCTTGGTCTGAAGATAATCTCTGCGAAATTTGGTGAAGATTGGACAACATGTGTAGGAGGAGTAGAGAAAAAACATTTTTCAATGAATTCAAAATGGCGGCCGCATCAATTCGGCTATTATCACAAATGATGATGGGTCACACACGGGACGTCCCAAGATATCATGAAACAAAGGAATCACTTAATAAAGGCAAACAAATCAACAGTTATTGGCCAAAACACATTTTTGCTTCCTGCGGCCACGCCCAGTAATGACATGACACCAAATTCATTGGACAGCCTCAGAAGAGGGTTCCGAGTCATCACACCAGGTTTGGGGTTGATTTCTTAAAGATTAGCTGAGATATGATCCAACTTCCTGTTTGGTTGCTTTGTTGCCAATTTTGATTGGCTGTACCGGACAAACGGTTTTGAAAATCAAATATCCTTTGATAACTTCTGTGAGGGTTGGTCGGATGATGATGTGTGCCAATTCTGGGGAAGATTTGACAAAAATTGAGGGAGGAGAAGCAAAAAAACGTTTTTTCACAAAATTCAAAATGGCAGAAAATCTATATAACCGGAAATTGACGCCATGGTGTGCGTTGAACTCGTCTCGATCCAGGGAATCCAACGGTACCTCATTTTTGAAAATCGGTCATACGGTTCAAAAGTTACGTGTGTAAACACAAGTCCAACTTTGACCAGTTGGTGGCGCTAGAGTGCTCCAATGGGAGACATGAAACTTGGTGAATATAAAGAGGGGGCTGTGCTTAATGAGTGTGCCAAATTTCACAACTTTTTACCATACGGTTCTAGGGGCTGCCATAGACTCCAATGACAGAAGAAGTGTAATAATAATAATAATAATAAGAAGAAAAGGTAGAATCACTTATGTGGCTTCGCCGCTTCGCGGCTTGGCCACCAAATATAGCTGCAAGCAGCAATGTGGTGGCCAAGCAGTCAAATGACCCATAAAACACTTTAGAAATCCTCAGAACAGGGTTCCGAGTGCATGCGGCAAGTTTGGTGTGAATCCATCAAAGATTGGCTGAGATACGACCCAACTTCCTGTTTGATGGCTTAATTGCACATTTTGATTGCCTGTACCGGTCAAACGGTTGTGAAAATCAAACAATCATGTGATGGCCTTTGTGAAGCTTGGTCTGAAGATAATCTCTGCGAAATTTGGTGAAGATTGGACAACATGTGTAGGAGGAGTAGAGAAAAAACATTTTTCAATGAATTCAAAATGGCGGCCGCATCAATTCGGCTATTATCACAAATGATGATGGGTCACACACGGGACGTCCCAAGATATCATGAAACAAAGGAATCACTTAATAAAGGCAAACAAATCAACAGTTATTGGCCAAAACACATTTTTGCTTCCTGCGGCCACGCCCAGTAATGACATGACACCAAATTCATTGGACAGCCTCAGAAGAGGGTTCCGAGTCATCACACCAGGTTTGGGGTTGATTTCTTAAAGATTAGCTGAGATATGATCCAACTTCCTGTTTGGTTGCTTTGTTGCCAATTTTGATTGGCTGTACCGGACAAACGGTTTTGAAAATCAAATATCCTTTGATAACTTCTGTGAGGGTTGGTCGGATGATGATGTGTGCCAATTCTGGGGAAGATTTGACAAAAATTGAGGGAGGAGAAGCAAAAAAACGTTTTTTCACAAAATTCAAAATGGCAGAAAATCTATATAACCGGAAATTGACGCCATGGTGTGCGTTGAACTCGTCTCGATCCAGGGAATCCAACGGTACCTCATTTTTGAAAATCGGTCATACGGTTCAAAAGTTACGTGTGTAAACACAAGTCCAACTTTGACCAGTTGGTGGCGCTAGAGTGCTCCAATGGGAGACATGAAACTTGGTGAATATAAAGAGGGGGCTGTGCTTAATGAGTGTGCCAAATTTCACAACTTTTTACCATACGGTTCTAGGGGCTGCCATAGACTCCAATGACAGAAGAAGTGTAATAATAATAATAATAAAGAAAAGGTAGAATCACTTATGTGGCTTCGCCGCTTCGCGGCTTGGCCACCAAATATAGCTGCAAGCAGCAATGTGGTGGCCAAGCAGTCAAATGACCCATAAAACACTTTAGAAATCCTCAGAACAGGGTTCCGAGTGCATGCGGCAAGTTTGGTGTGAATCCATCAAAGATTGGCTGAGATACGACCCAACTTCCTGTTTGATGGCTTAATTGCACATTTTGATTGCCTGTACCGGTCAAACGGTTGTGAAAATCAAACAATCATGTGATGGCCTTTGTGAAGCTTGGTCTGAAGATAATCTCTGCGAAATTTGGTGAAGATTGGACAACATGTGTAGGAGGAGTAGAGAAAAAACATTTTTCAATGAATTCAAAATGGCGGCCGCATCAATTCGGCTATTATCACAAATGATGATGGGTCACACACGGGACGTCCCAAGATATCATGAAACAAAGGAATCACTTAATAAAGGCAAACAAATCAACAGTTATTGGCCAAAACACATTTTTGCTTCCTGCGGCCACGCCCAGTAATGACATGACACCAAATTCATTGGACAGCCTCAGAAGAGGGTTCCGAGTCATCACACCAGGTTTGGGGTTGATTTCTTAAAGATTAGCTGAGATATGATCCAACTTCCTGTTTGGTTGCTTTGTTGCCAATTTTGATTGGCTGTACCGGACAAACGGTTTTGAAAATCAAATATCCTTTGATAACTTCTGTGAGGGTTGGTCGGATGATGATGTGTGCCAATTCTGGGGAAGATTTGACAAAAATTGAGGGAGGAGAAGCAAAAAAACGTTTTTTCACAAAATTCAAAATGGCAGAAAATCTATATAACCGGAAATTGACGCCATGGTGTGCGTTGAACTCGTCTCGATCCAGGGAATCCAACGGTACCTCATTTTTGAAAATCGGTCATACGGTTCAAAAGTTACGTGTGTAAACACAAGTCCAACTTTGACCAGTTGGTGGCGCTAGAGTGCTCCAATGGGAGACATGAAACTTGGTGAATATAAAGAGGGGGCTGTGCTTAATGAGTGTGCCAAATTTCACAACTTTTTACCATACGGTTCTAGGGGCTGCCATAGACTCCAATGACAGAAGAAGTGTAATAATAATAATCAATAATAATAAGAAGAAAAGGTAGAATCACTTATGTGGCTTCGCCGCTTCGCGGCTTGGCCACCAAATATAGCTGCAAGCAGCAATGTGGTGGCCAAGCAGTCAAATGACCCATAAAACACTTTAGAAATCCTCAGAACAGGGTTCCGAGTGCATGCGGCAAGTTTGGTGTGAATCCATCAAAGATTGGCTGAGATACGACCCAACTTCCTGTTTGATGGCTTAATTGCACATTTTGATTGCCTGTACCGGTCAAACGGTTGTGAAAATCAAACAATCATGTGATGGCCTTTGTGAAGCTTGGTCTGAAGATAATCTCTGCGAAATTTGGTGAAGATTGGACAACATGTGTAGGAGGAGTAGAGAAAAAACATTTTTCAATGAATTCAAAATGGCGGCCGCATCAATTCGGCTATTATCACAAATGATGATGGGTCACACACGGGACGTCCCAAGATATCATGAAACAAAGGAATCACTTAATAAAGGCAAACAAATCAACAGTTATTGGCCAAAACACATTTTTGCTTCCTGCGGCCACGCCCAGTAATGACATGACACCAAATTCATTGGACAGCCTCAGAAGAGGGTTCCGAGTCATCACACCAGGTTTGGGGTTGATTTCTTAAAGATTAGCTGAGATATGATCCAACTTCCTGTTTGGTTGCTTTGTTGCCAATTTTGATTGGCTGTACCGGACAAACGGTTTTGAAAATCAAATATCCTTTGATAACTTCTGTGAGGGTTGGTCGGATGATGATGTGTGCCAATTCTGGGGAAGATTTGACAAAAATTGAGGGAGGAGAAGCAAAAAAACGTTTTTTCACAAAATTCAAAATGGCAGAAAATCTATATAACCGGAAATTGACGCCATGGTGTGCGTTGAACTCGTCTCGATCCAGGGAATCCAACGGTACCTCATTTTTGAAAATCGGTCATACGGTTCAAAAGTTACGTGTGTAAACACAAGTCCAACTTTGACCAGTTGGTGGCGCTAGAGTGCTCCAATGGGAGACATGAAACTTGGTGAATATAAAGAGGGGGCTGTGCTTAATGAGTGTGCCAAATTTCACAACTTTTTACCATACGGTTCTAGGGGCTGCCATAGACTCCAATGACAGAAGAAGTGTAATAATAATAATAATAATAATAAGAAAAGGTAGAATCACTTATGTGGCTTCGCCGCTTCGCGGCTTGGCCACCAAATATAGCTGCAAGCAGCAATGTGGTGGCCAAGCAGTCAAATGACCCATAAAACACTTTAGAAATCCTCAGAACAGGGTTCCGAGTGCATGCGGCAAGTTTGGTGTGAATCCATCAAAGATTGGCTGAGATACGACCCAACTTCCTGTTTGATGGCTTAATTGCACATTTTGATTGCCTGTACCGGTCAAACGGTTGTGAAAATCAAACAATCATGTGATGGCCTTTGTGAAGCTTGGTCTGAAGATAATCTCTGCGAAATTTGGTGAAGATTGGACAACATGTGTAGGAGGAGTAGAGAAAAAACATTTTTCAATGAATTCAAAATGGCGGCCGCATCAATTCGGCTATTATCACAAATGATGATGGGTCACACACGGGACGTCCCAAGATATCATGAAACAAAGGAATCACTTAATAAAGGCAAACAAATCAACAGTTATTGGCCAAAACACATTTTTGCTTCCTGCGGCCACGCCCAGTAATGACATGACACCAAATTCATTGGACAGCCTCAGAAGAGGGTTCCGAGTCATCACACCAGGTTTGGGGTTGATTTCTTAAAGATTAGCTGAGATATGATCCAACTTCCTGTTTGGTTGCTTTGTTGCCAATTTTGATTGGCTGTACCGGACAAACGGTTTTGAAAATCAAATATCCTTTGATAACTTCTGTGAGGGTTGGTCGGATGATGATGTGTGCCAATTCTGGGGAAGATTTGACAAAAATTGAGGGAGGAGAAGCAAAAAAACGTTTTTTCACAAAATTCAAAATGGCAGAAAATCTATATAACCGGAAATTGACGCCATGGTGTGCGTTGAACTCGTCTCGATCCAGGGAATCCAACGGTACCTCATTTTTGAAAATCGGTCATACGGTTCAAAAGTTACGTGTGTAAACACAAGTCCAACTTTGACCAGTTGGTGGCGCTAGAGTGCTCCAATGGGAGACATGAAACTTGGTGAATATAAAGAGGGGGCTGTGCTTAATGAGTGTGCCAAATTTCACAACTTTTTACCATACGGTTCTAGGGGCTGCCATAGACTCCAATGACAGAAGAAGTGTAATAATAATAATAATAATAATAAGAAAAGGTAGAATCACTTATGTGGCTTCGCCGCTTCGCGGCTTGGCCACCAAATATAGCTGCAAGCAGCAATGTGGTGGCCAAGCAGTCAAATGACCCATAAAACACTTTAGAAATCCTCAGAACAGGGTTCCGAGTGCATGCGGCAAGTTTGGTGTGAATCCATCAAAGATTGGCTGAGATACGACCCAACTTCCTGTTTGATGGCTTAATTGCACATTTTGATTGCCTGTACCGGTCAAACGGTTGTGAAAATCAAACAATCATGTGATGGCCTTTGTGAAGCTTGGTCTGAAGATAATCTCTGCGAAATTTGGTGAAGATTGGACAACATGTGTAGGAGGAGTAGAGAAAAAACATTTTTCAATGAATTCAAAATGGCGGCCGCATCAATTCGGCTATTATCACAAATGATGATGGGTCACACACGGGACGTCCCAAGATATCATGAAACAAAGGAATCACTTAATAAAGGCAAACAAATCAACAGTTATTGGCCAAAACACATTTTTGCTTCCTGCGGCCACGCCCAGTAATGACATGACACCAAATTCATTGGACAGCCTCAGAAGAGGGTTCCGAGTCATCACACCAGGTTTGGGGTTGATTTCTTAAAGATTAGCTGAGATATGATCCAACTTCCTGTTTGGTTGCTTTGTTGCCAATTTTGATTGGCTGTACCGGACAAACGGTTTTGAAAATCAAATATCCTTTGATAACTTCTGTGAGGGTTGGTCGGATGATGATGTGTGCCAATTCTGGGGAAGATTTGACAAAAATTGAGGGAGGAGAAGCAAAAAAACGTTTTTTCACAAAATTCAAAATGGCAGAAAATCTATATAACCGGAAATTGACGCCATGGTGTGCGTTGAACTCGTCTCGATCCAGGGAATCCAACGGTACCTCATTTTTGAAAATCGGTCATACGGTTCAAAAGTTACGTGTGTAAACACAAGTCCAACTTTGACCAGTTGGTGGCGCTAGAGTGCTCCAATGGGAGACATGAAACTTGGTGAATATAAAGAGGGGGCTGTGCTTAATGAGTGTGCCAAATTTCACAACTTTTTACCATACGGTTCTAGGGGCTGCCATAGACTCCAATGACAGAAGAAGTGTAATAATAATAATAATAATAATAAGAAAAGGTAGAATCACTTATGTGGCTTCGCCGCTTCGCGGCTTGGCCACCAAATATAGCTGCAAGCAGCAATGTGGTGGCCAAGCAGTCAAATGACCCATAAAACACTTTAGAAATCCTCAGAACAGGGTTCCGAGTGCATGCGGCAAGTTTGGTGTGAATCCATCAAAGATTGGCTGAGATACGACCCAACTTCCTGTTTGATGGCTTAATTGCACATTTTGATTGCCTGTACCGGTCAAACGGTTGTGAAAATCAAACAATCATGTGATGGCCTTTGTGAAGCTTGGTCTGAAGATAATCTCTGCGAAATTTGGTGAAGATTGGACAACATGTGTAGGAGGAGTAGAGAAAAAACATTTTTCAATGAATTCAAAATGGCGGCCGCATCAATTCGGCTATTATCACAAATGATGATGGGTCACACGCGGGACGTCCCAAGATATCATGAAACAAAGGAATCACTTAATAAAGGCAAACAAATCAACAGTTATTGGCCAAAACACATTTTTGCTTCCTGCGGCCACGCCCAGTAATGACATGACACCAAATTCATTGGACAGCCTCAGAAGAGGGTTCCGAGTCATCACACCAGGTTTGGGGTTGATTTCTTAAAGATTAGCCGAGATATGATCCAACTTCCTGTTTGGTTGCTTTGTTGCCAATTTTGATTGGCTGTACTGGACAAACGGTTTTGAAAATCAAATATCCTTTGATAACTTCTGTGAGGGTTGGTCTGATGATGATGTGTGCCAATTCTGGGGAAGATTTGACAAAAATTGAGGGAGGAGAAGCAAAAAAACGTTTTTTCACAAAATTCAAAATGGCAGAAAATCTATATAACCGGAAATTGACGCCATGGTGTGCGTTGAACTCGTCTCGATCCAGGGAATCCAACGGTACCTCATTTTTGAAAATCGGTCATACGGTTCAAAAGTTACGTATGTAAACACAAGTCCAACTTTGACCAGTTGGTGGCGCTAGAGTGCTCCAATGGAAGACATGAAACTTGGTGAATATAAAGAAGGGATTGTGCTTAATGAGTGTGCCAAATTTCACAACTTTTTACCATACGGTTCTAGGGGCTGCCATAGACTCCAATGACAGAAGAAGTGTAATAATAATAATAAATATAACTGCAAGCAGTAATGGCGGATTCCTCCAAACATTGCGAACCATTGAAAAATGTATATTCTTGACAAATTGGAATTGTATAGAAAAATCTATGCTGCAGAATTACCAATGGGATACCAAATCTGAAATATAATACCATCAAGATCCACAAGGGCCTTTATTTCAACCCAAGGAGTGAAGGGAGGGGGCTTGGTAAGCCTATCCATTCCAGAAAGCCTTTGTGCTTTAGGGCGTGGAATGTAGCGCCACCTATGGGTGATGGTGGGACAGTTGTGGTGTGGTAATTACCCTTGGTCTATACTTTCAAAAAAGCTCGACCAGAGCATACCCCCGCTCTCAGGGTACCGAGCTTCAGCTCAGTCATGATGCTGGGATGAATGTAGGCCTATATGTAGAGACCAGGGAGACAGACACACTGGCCAGCTGCCCTGATGGGTCCGTGGTAGATCATTAATGCGGGTTGTATCCTACAACGCTCGTGGCCTCCGAGTAGGACATACTGCTGCTGATAGATCAAGATGTTTGGTGGTGGACACATTGCTGGACGAGAGTGACATTGTCTGCCTTCAAGAAACCTGGATGGCCAAGCAAGATCTGGACAAATTGAACTCCCTACACAAGATGTTTCATGGTGCTGGAGAGTCCACTACCGATCTCAGCATGAGAATGGTTTGTGGGAGGATAGCTGGTGGTGTAGCTATACTGTGGAACATAAAATATGACCCAACGGTAAAGGTGGTGTGGCTTAACGTTGACTGGGCTATTGGGTTGGAGTTTAATCACAATGAAAATAAATTTACTATTGTAAATGTGTACACACCATATGAATCCTATGACCATGAGGATGAATTTCAGAACAGGTTAGCTTTTATTCAGTCCTTCATAGAGGACAATAGTTCATGTTGTGTCTATGTCATGGGTGATTTTAATGCTGACATGTCAGATAAGCGTTTATTCGCACAACATCTGCAGCAGTTCTGTAATGAAACTAAATTAATTATATCAAGCGTTATTGCCTGATACAAGTTTTACCTATATAAGTGAAACGTGGCACACAACTTCCTGGCTAGACCATATTGTAACCACAGCCGATGCTCATGACTCACTGGAAAGTATAGAGATGTGTTATGGGCTGGCCACCACTGATCACATACCAGTTGCTATGCTGCTAAATGTTGAGAGTGTACCCTTGTTGCTGGCCCCCCAAGAAAACTGGACTGGTCAAAATTGACCAAAGAGGTTATGCACAGATATTCTCTATTAACTGACAGCTTACATAGTGATGTTGCATTTTCTAGGGATGCCCTTATGTGCACGGATATGAACTGCAAGGATAAACATCATGCTGAAAAGCTCTGTGCCATGTATGATGATATTGTCAAATGTCTTTATGCTTCCAGTGAACCTTTTATTAATCACAAGAGTAAGGTCCCTAACGCACGGCCTGTCTGGAATGAGTTTGTGTCTGAGCAACATGCTGCTGCTAGAGAAGCCTTTAGAGTCTGGTCAGAGGCAGGCAGACCCAGACAGGGAGTGCTGCTTGATAACAAAAACCTCACAAATGCTAGATTTAAATATGCACTCGTTTCATTAAGAGAAATGAAAACACAATGAGAGCAGACTCGCTGGCCAGAAAGATGCAGAATAACAATCTTACTGACTTCTGGAAGGAGGTCAAGATCATAAATAATAACAGAACTCCCCTCCCTTCTGATATCAAAGGGGTTAGTTGTCCAGAGAAGATTGCTGATCTATGGAATGAGCACTAGAGTAAACTATTTAATTGTGTTAAAAGTAACACAGTGAGAATTGATAATGAATATAAAGGTATCTCTGCAGACTTGATAGTTAGATCAGTAGATATTTATGATGCCATCCACATGCTAGACAACAACAAAGCTTGTGGTATGGATTGCATTTCTGCAGAGCATCTAAAAAATGCCAGTTATAGACTCAGTCCATTTCTAGCCATGTGTCTCACTGGAATTATGGTTCATGGTGTTCTACCGAACTCTATTATGTCAGTACTGTTAGTGCCTGTTGTTAAAGATAAGGCTGGTAAACTGAACAGCATAGACAACTATCGACCCCTTGCATTGGCCAGTATCTTGTCTAAAGTGTTTGAGAGAATTATTTGATTGAAATTGGAAATGTATATTCTGACTGCAGAAAATCAGTTTGGATTTACTGAAAGTAGCCTACAATGATGCTTTTAGATTGCTACTTAATGTGCCAAGGTGGCATAGTGCTAGTCAGTTGTTTGTGTCTAAGCACGTACCAACCTGTAAGGCAATCCTGAGACAACTGATGTATGGTTTCAATGATGCTTTTAGATTGCTACTTAATGTGCCTAGATGGCATAATGCTGGTCAGTTGTTTCTGTCTAAGCACGTACCAACCTGTAAGGCACTCCTGAGACAACTGATGTATGGTTTCATGTGTCGACTGGACAAGTCTGAGAACTGAATAGTAGAGGCTCTGGTCAACCCTCTAAAGAGCTGCTATCGATTACTTGGAACTTAAGACTACATTGGCACAAAAGTCTTCATACTTTTTATGCACTGTATTATCTATGTTTTATGTTTTCGTTTTACTCTCTTTTTTATAGCTCTATGTCTGTTATTTTATGTGGAACTTGGCGTCTGAAATAAAGATTTATATATATATAAATACATATATATATATCAATGTTTCAGGATTTGTATAACTTTTTACCATTGCATACAAAATCGGAAATGCAATACTAAAAAGATCAGCTTTTGTTAAGAGATCCAAGATTACAAGATCCACAAGGCCTTGGCTAGAAACCAAGGAATGAGTGGGGGCTTGGTCAGCCCACACTCTCCTGAAATGTTGCGTGTGCGTCTTGCCAAGCCCGCGCGTGTGTAAGTTAAGGCTGAGTGTGTGAGGATGTGGAGCACGCGCGGGCAGGAGGAGGGGAGACATTCATTGGAAATTTGGCTAGAAATTAGCCAAGCAAGCATGTTTCAAATATTCACCAAAAATCGACCTTTGATCTTACAGTCAACTTTTTCACAGATTTGTGTTATAAACATTCTCAAGAGTCTTCATATGAACTTGTGATTGAATCAGAGTATCAGTTTTTGACTGGCTGATGTGTAAAGCATTATTTTAGCGTTAGCGATAAGTTCAATTTGCTTTATATCAATCATTTTTGGAGATATGAAGTTGCCTTTGCACACGGTAACATGTTGTAGTGTCTTCCATCGATATACCAAGTTTCGTGTTGATATCTCAAAGATTTGCTGAGACAGGACTTCACATCCTGTTTGGCGGCTTTTCTGATGAATTTGATTGGCTGTACCGGACAAACGGTTGTGAGGATCAAAATTCTTTTCGATAACTTTTGTGACGCTTGGTCTGAAGATCATCTCTGGTAACTTTGAAGAAGATATGACAAAAATTGTAGGAGGAGTAGGCTTTCAAAGGTTTTTGATAAAACCGGAAGTAGCGGAAAATCTATATAACCGGAAATTGACGCCATGGGGTGCGTTGTACTCGGCTTGAACCAGGGAATCCAATGGTACCTCATTTTTGGAAATGGGTCATACGGTTCAAAAGTTGCGTGTGTAAACACAAGTCCAACTTTGACCCGTTGGTGGCGCTGGAGTGGTCTAATGGGAGACATGAAACTTGGTGTAGGTATAGAATCAACTGTCCTTAATGAGTGTGCCAAATTTCACAAAAAGTTGTCGAAGTGTTCTAGGGGCTGCCATTGACTTCCATGGAACAAGAATAATAATAATAATAATAATAAAACTAACAATAACAATAGGTTTCCTCCTGACGGAGGAATCCTAATAAGAAAAGGTAGAATCACTTATGTGGCTTCGCCGCTTCGCGGCTTGGCCACCAAATATAGCTGCAAGCAGCAATGTGGTGGCCAAGCAGTCAAATGACCCATAAAACACTTTAGAAATCCTCAGAACAGGGTTCCGAGTGCATGCGGCAAGTTTGGTGTGAATCCATCAAAGATTGGCTGAGATACGACCCAACTTCCTGTTTGATGGCTTAATTGCACATTTTGATTGCCTGTACCGGTCAAACGGTTGTGAAAATCAAACAATCATGTGATGGCCTTTGTGAAGCTTGGTCTGAAGATAATCTCTGCGAAATTTGGTGAAGATTGGACAACATGTGTAGGAGGAGTAGAAAAAAAACATTTTTCAATGAATTCAAAATGGCGGCCGCATCAATTCGGCTATTATCACAAATGATGATGGGTCACACGCGGGACGTCCCAAGATATCATGAAACAAAGGAATCACTTAATAAAGGCAAACAAATCAACAGTTATTGGCCAAAACACATTTTTGCTTCCTGCGGCCACGCCCAGTAATGACATGACACCAAATTCATTGGACAGCCTCAGAAGAGGGTTCCGAGTCATCACACCAGGTTTGGGGTTGATTTCTTAAAGATTAGCCGAGATATGATCCAACTTCCTGTTTGGTTGCTTTGTTGCCAATTTTGATTGGCTGTACTGGACAAACGGTTTTGAAAATCAAATATCCTTTGATAACTTCTGTGAGGGTTGGTCTGATGATGATGTGTGCCAATTCTGGGGAAGATTTGACAAAAATTGAGGGAGGAGAAGCAAAAAAACGTTTTTTCACAAAATTCAAAATGGCAGAAAATCTATATAACCGGAAATTGACGCCATGGTGTGCGTTGAACTCGTCTCGATCCAGGGAATCCAACGGTACCTCATTTTTGAAAATCGGTCATACGGTTCAAAAGTTACGTATGTAAACACAAGTCCAACTTTGACCAGTTGGTGGCGCTAGAGTGCTCCAATGGAAGACATGAAACTTGGTGAATATAAAGAAGGGATTGTGCTTAATGAGTGTGCCAAATTTCACAACTTTTTACCATACGGTTCTAGGGGCTGCCATAGACTCCAATGACAGAAGAAGTGTAATAATAATAATAATAATAATAAGAAAAGGTAGAATCACTTATGTGGCTTCGCCGCTTCGCGGCTTGGCCACCAAATATAGCTGCAAGCAGCAATGTGGTGGCCAAGCAGTCAAATGACCCATAAAACACTTTAGAAATCCTCAGAACAGGGTTCCGAGTGCATGCGGCAAGTTTGGTGTGAATCCATCAAAGATTGGCTGAGATACGACCCAACTTCCTGTTTGATGGCTTAATTGCACATTTTGATTGCCTGTACCGGTCAAACGGTTGTGAAAATCAAACAATCATGTGATGGCCTTTGTGAAGCTTGGTCTGAAGATAATCTCTGCGAAATTTGGTGAAGATTGGACAACATGTGTAGGAGGAGTAGAGAAAAAACATTTTTCAATGAATTCAAAATGGCGGCCGCATCAATTCGGCTATTATCACAAATGATGATGGGTCACACGCGGGACGTCCCAAGATATCATGAAACAAAGGAATCACTTAATAAAGGCAAACAAATCAACAGTTATTGGCCAAAACACATTTTTGCTTCCTGCGGCCACGCCCAGTAATGACATGACACCAAATTCATTGGACAGCCTCAGAAGAGGGTTCCGAGTCATCACACCAGGTTTGGGGTTGATTTCTTAAAGATTAGCTGAGATATGATCCAACTTCCTGTTTGGTTGCTTTGTTGCCAATTTTGATTGGCTGTACCGGACAAACGGTTTTGAAAATCAAATATCCTTTGATAACTTCTGTGAGGGTTGGTCGGATGATGATGTGTGCCAATTCTGGGGAAGATTTGACAAAAATTGAGGGAGGAGAAGCAAAAAAACGTTTTTTCACAAAATTCAAAATGGCAGAAAATCTATATAACCGGAAATTGACGCCATGGTGTGCGTTGAACTCGTCTCGATCCAGGGAATCCAACGGTACCTCATTTTTGAAAATCGGTCATACGGTTCAAAAGTTACGTGTGTAAACACAAGTCCAACTTTGACCAGTTGGTGGCGCTAGAGTGCTCCAATGGGAGACATGAAACTTGGTGAATATAAAGAGGGGGCTGTGCTTAATGAGTGTGCCAAATTTCACAACTTTTTACCATACGGTTCTAGGGGCTGCCATAGACTCCAATGACAGAAGAAGTGTAATAATAATAATAATAATAATAAGAAAAGGTAGAATCACTTATGTGGCTTCGCCGCTTCGCGGCTTGGCCACCAAATATAGCTGCAAGCAGCAATGTGGTGGCCAAGCAGTCAAATGACCCATAAAACACTTTAGAAATCCTCAGAACAGGGTTCCGAGTGCATGCGGCAAGTTTGGTGTGAATCCATCAAAGATTGGCTGAGATACGACCCAACTTCCTGTTTGATGGCTTAATTGCACATTTTGATTGCCTGTACCGGTCAAACGGTTGTGAAAATCAAACAATCATGTGATGGCCTTTGTGAAGCTTGGTCTGAAGATAATCTCTGCGAAATTTGGTGAAGATTGGACAACATGTGTAGGAGGAGTAGAGAAAAAACATTTTTCAATGAATTCAAAATGGCGGCCGCATCAATTCGGCTATTATCACAAATGATGATGGGTCACACGCGGGACGTCCCAAGATATCATGAAACAAAGGAATCACTTAATAAAGGCAAACAAATCAACAGTTATTGGCCAAAACACATTTTTGCTTCCTGCGGCCACGCCCAGTAATGACATGACACCAAATTCATTGGACAGCCTCAGAAGAGGGTTCCGAGTCATCACACCAGGTTTGGGGTTGATTTCTTAAAGATTAGCTGAGATATGATCCAACTTCCTGTTTGGTTGCTTTGTTGCCAATTTTGATTGGCTGTACCGGACAAACGGTTTTGAAAATCAAATATCCTTTGATAACTTCTGTGAGGGTTGGTCGGATGATGATGTGTGCCAATTCTGGGGAAGATTTGACAAAAATTGAGGGAGGAGAAGCAAAAAAACGTTTTTTCACAAAATTCAAAATGGCAGAAAATCTATATAACCGGAAATTGACGCCATGGTGTGCGTTGAACTCGTCTCGATCCAGGGAATCCAACGGTACCTCATTTTTGAAAATCGGTCATACGGTTCAAAAGTTACGTGTGTAAACACAAGTCCAACTTTGACCAGTTGGTGGCGCTAGAGTGCTCCAATGGGAGACATGAAACTTGGTGAATATAAAGAGGGGGCTGTGCTTAATGAGTGTGCCAAATTTCACAACTTTTTACCATACGGTTCTAGGGGCTGCCATAGACTCCAATGACAGAAGAAGTGTAATAATAATAATAATAATAAGAAGAAAAGGTAGAATCACTTATGTGGCTTCGCCGCTTCGCGGCTTGGCCACCAAATATAGCTGCAAGCAGCAATGTGGTGGCCAAGCAGTCAAATGACCCATAAAACACTTTAGAAATCCTCAGAACAGGGTTCCGAGTGCATGCGGCAAGTTTGGTGTGAATCCATCAAAGATTGGCTGAGATACGACCCAACTTCCTGTTTGATGGCTTAATTGCACATTTTGATTGCCTGTACCGGTCAAACGGTTGTGAAAATCAAACAATCATGTGATGGCCTTTGTGAAGCTTGGTCTGAAGATAATCTCTGCGAAATTTGGTGAAGATTGGACAACATGTGTAGGAGGAGTAGAGAAAAAACATTTTTCAATGAATTCAAAATGGCGGCCGCATCAATTCGGCTATTATCACAAATGATGATGGGTCACACGCGGGACGTCCCAAGATATCATGAAACAAAGGAATCACTTAATAAAGGCAAACAAATCAACAGTTATTGGCCAAAACACATTTTTGCTTCCTGCGGCCACGCCCAGTAATGACATGACACCAAATTCATTGGACAGCCTCAGAAGAGGGTTCCGAGTCATCACACCAGGTTTGGGGTTGATTTCTTAAAGATTAGCTGAGATATGATCCAACTTCCTGTTTGGTTGCTTTGTTGCCAATTTTGATTGGCTGTACCGGACAAACGGTTTTGAAAATCAAATATCCTTTGATAACTTCTGTGAGGGTTGGTCGGATGATGATGTGTGCCAATTCTGGGGAAGATTTGACAAAAATTGAGGGAGGAGAAGCAAAAAAACGTTTTTTCACAAAATTCAAAATGGCAGAAAATCTATATAACCGGAAATTGACGCCATGGTGTGCGTTGAACTCGTCTCGATCCAGGGAATCCAACGGTACCTCATTTTTGAAAATCGGTCATACGGTTCAAAAGTTACGTGTGTAAACACAAGTCCAACTTTGACCAGTTGGTGGCGCTAGAGTGCTCCAATGGGAGACATGAAACTTGGTGAATATAAAGAGGGGGCTGTGCTTAATGAGTGTGCCAAATTTCACAACTTTTTACCATACGGTTCTAGGGGCTGCCATAGACTCCAATGACAGAAGAAGTGTAATAATAATAATAATAATAATAAGAAAAGGTAGAATCACTTATGTGGCTTCGCCGCTTCGCGGCTTGGCCACCAAATATAGCTGCAAGCAGCAATGTGGTGGCCAAGCAGTCAAATGACCCATAAAACACTTTAGAAATCCTCAGAACAGGGTTCCGAGTGCATGCGGCAAGTTTGGTGTGAATCCATCAAAGATTGGCTGAGATACGACCCAACTTCCTGTTTGATGGCTTAATTGCACATTTTGATTGCCTGTACCGGTCAAACGGTTGTGAAAATCAAACAATCATGTGATGGCCTTTGTGAAGCTTGGTCTGAAGATAATCTCTGCGAAATTTGGTGAAGATTGGACAACATGTGTAGGAGGAGTAGAGAAAAAACATTTTTCAATGAATTCAAAATGGCGGCCGCATCAATTCGGCTATTATCACAAATGATGATGGGTCACACGCGGGACGTCCCAAGATATCATGAAACAAAGGAATCACTTAATAAAGGCAAACAAATCAACAGTTATTGGCCAAAACACATTTTTGCTTCCTGCGGCCACGCCCAGTAATGACATGACACCAAATTCATTGGACAGCCTCAGAAGAGGGTTCCGAGTCATCACACCAGGTTTGGGGTTGATTTCTTAAAGATTAGCTGAGATATGATCCAACTTCCTGTTTGGTTGCTTTGTTGCCAATTTTGATTGGCTGTACCGGACAAACGGTTTTGAAAATCAAATATCCTTTGATAACTTCTGTGAGGGTTGGTCGGATGATGATGTGTGCCAATTCTGGGGAAGATTTGACAAAAATTGAGGGAGGAGAAGCAAAAAAACGTTTTTTCACAAAATTCAAAATGGCAGAAAATCTATATAACCGGAAATTGACGCCATGGTGTGCGTTGAACTCGTCTCGATCCAGGGAATCCAACGGTACCTCATTTTTGAAAATCGGTCATACGGTTCAAAAGTTACGTGTGTAAACACAAGTCCAACTTTGACCAGTTGGTGGCGCTAGAGTGCTCCAATGGGAGACATGAAACTTGGTGAATATAAAGAGGGGGCTGTGCTTAATGAGTGTGCCAAATTTCACAACTTTTTACCATACGGTTCTAGGGGCTGCCATAGACTCCAATGACAGAAGAAGTGTAATAATAATAATAATAATAAGAAGAAAAGGTAGAATCACTTATGTGGCTTCGCCGCTTCGCGGCTTGGCCACCAAATATAGCTGCAAGCAGCAATGTGGTGGCCAAGCAGTCAAATGACCCATAAAACACTTTAGAAATCCTCAGAACAGGGTTCCGAGTGCATGCGGCAAGTTTGGTGTGAATCCATCAAAGATTGGCTGAGATACGACCCAACTTCCTGTTTGATGGCTTAATTGCACATTTTGATTGCCTGTACCGGTCAAACGGTTGTGAAAATCAAACAATCATGTGATGGCCTTTGTGAAGCTTGGTCTGAAGATAATCTCTGCGAAATTTGGTGAAGATTGGACAACATGTGTAGGAGGAGTAGAGAAAAAACATTTTTCAATGAATTCAAAATGGCGGCCGCATCAATTCGGCTATTATCACAAATGATGATGGGTCACACGCGGGACGTCCCAAGATATCATGAAACAAAGGAATCACTTAATAAAGGCAAACAAATCAACAGTTATTGGCCAAAACACATTTTTGCTTCCTGCGGCCACGCCCAGTAATGACATGACACCAAATTCATTGGACAGCCTCAGAAGAGGGTTCCGAGTCATCACACCAGGTTTGGGGTTGATTTCTTAAAGATTAGCTGAGATATGATCCAACTTCCTGTTTGGTTGCTTTGTTGCCAATTTTGATTGGCTGTACCGGACAAACGGTTTTGAAAATCAAATATCCTTTGATAACTTCTGTGAGGGTTGGTCGGATGATGATGTGTGCCAATTCTGGGGAAGATTTGACAAAAATTGAGGGAGGAGAAGCAAAAAAACGTTTTTTCACAAAATTCAAAATGGCAGAAAATCTATATAACCGGAAATTGACGCCATGGTGTGCGTTGAACTCGTCTCGATCCAGGGAATCCAACGGTACCTCATTTTTGAAAATCGGTCATACGGTTCAAAAGTTACGTGTGTAAACACAAGTCCAACTTTGACCAGTTGGTGGCGCTAGAGTGCTCCAATGGGAGACATGAAACTTGGTGAATATAAAGAGGGGGCTGTGCTTAATGAGTGTGCCAAATTTCACAACTTTTTACCATACGGTTCTAGGGGCTGCCATAGACTCCAATGACAGAAGAAGTGTAATAATAATAATAATAAGAAGAAGAAAAGGTAGAATCACTTATGTGGCTTCGCCGCTTCGCGGCTTGGCCACCAAATATAGCTGCAAGCAGCAATGTGGTGGCCAAGCAGTCAAATGACCCATAAAACACTTTAGAAATCCTCAGAACAGGGTTCCGAGTGCATGCGGCAAGTTTGGTGTGAATCCATCAAAGATTGGCTGAGATACGACCCAACTTCCTGTTTGATGGCTTAATTGCACATTTTGATTGCCTGTACCGGTCAAACGGTTGTGAAAATCAAACAATCATGTGATGGCCTTTGTGAAGCTTGGTCTGAAGATAATCTCTGCGAAATTTGGTGAAGATTGGACAACATGTGTAGGAGGAGTAGAGAAAAAACATTTTTCAATGAATTCAAAATGGCGGCCGCATCAATTCGGCTATTATCACAAATGATGATGGGTCACACGCGGGACGTCCCAAGATATCATGAAACAAAGGAATCACTTAATAAAGGCAAACAAATCAACAGTTATTGGCCAAAACACATTTTTGCTTCCTGCGGCCACGCCCAGTAATGACATGACACCAAATTCATTGGACAGCCTCAGAAGAGGGTTCCGAGTCATCACACCAGGTTTGGGGTTGATTTCTTAAAGATTAGCTGAGATATGATCCAACTTCCTGTTTGGTTGCTTTGTTGCCAATTTTGATTGGCTGTACCGGACAAACGGTTTTGAAAATCAAATATCCTTTGATAACTTCTGTGAGGGTTGGTCGGATGATGATGTGTGCCAATTCTGGGGAAGATTTGACAAAAATTGAGGGAGGAGAAGCAAAAAAACGTTTTTTCACAAAATTCAAAATGGCAGAAAATCTATATAACCGGAAATTGACGCCATGGTGTGCGTTGAACTCGTCTCGATCCAGGGAATCCAACGGTACCTCATTTTTGAAAATCGGTCATACGGTTCAAAAGTTACGTGTGTAAACACAAGTCCAACTTTGACCAGTTGGTGGCGCTAGAGTGCTCCAATGGGAGACATGAAACTTGGTGAATATAAAGAGGGGGCTGTGCTTAATGAGTGTGCCAAATTTCACAACTTTTTACCATACGGTTCTAGGGGCTGCCATAGACTCCAATGACAGAAGAAGTGTAATAATAATAATAATAAGAAAAGGTAGAATCACTTATGTGGCTTCGCCGCTTCGCGGCTTGGCCACCAATAAGAAGAAGAAGAAAAGGTAGAATCACTTATGTGGCTTCGCCGCTTCGCGGCTTGGCCACCAAATATAGCTGCAAGCAGCAATGTGGTGGCCAAGCAGTCAAATGACCCATAAAACACTTTAGAAATCCTCAGAACAGGGTGCCGAGTGCATGCGGCAAGTTTGGTGTGAATCCATCAAAGATTGGCAGAGATACGACCCAACTTCCTGTTTGATGGCTTAATTGCACATTTTGATTGCCTGTACCGGTCAAACGGTTGTGAAAATCAAACAATCATGTGATGGCCTTTGTGAAGCTTGGTCTGAAGATAATCTCTGCGAAATTTGGTGAAGATTGGACAACATGTGTAGGAGGGGTAGAGAAAAAACATTTTTCAATGAATTCAAAATGGCGGCCGCATCAATTCGGCTATTATCACAAATGATGATGGGTCACACGCGGGACGTCCCAAGATATCATGAAACAAAGGAATCACTTAATAAAGGCAAACAAATCAACAGTTATTGGCCAACACACATTTTTGCTTCCTGCGGCCACGCCCAGTAATGACATGACACCAAATTCATTGGACAGCCTCAGAAGAGGGTTCCGAGTCATCACACCAGGTTTGGGGTTGATTTCTTAAAGATTAGCTGAGATATGATCCAACTTCCTGTTTGGTTGCTTTGTTGCCAATTTTGATTGGCTGTACCGGACAAACGGTTTTGAAAATCAAATATCCTTTGATAACTTCTGTGAGGGTTGGTCGGATGATGATGTGTGCCAATTCTGGGGAAGATTTGACAAAAATTGAGGGAGGAGAAGCAAAAAAACGTTTTTTCACAAAATTCAAAATGGCAGAAAATCTATATAACCGGAAATTGACGCCATGGTGTGCGTTGAACTCGTCTCGATCCAGGGAATCCAACGGTACCTCATTTTTGAAAATCGGTCATACGGTTCAAAAGTTACGTGTGTAAACACAAGTCCAACTTTGACCAGTTGGTGGCGCTAGAGTGCTCCAATGGGAGACATGAAACTTGGTGAATATAAAGAGGGGGCTGTGCTTAATGAGTGTGCCAAATTTCACAACTTTTTACCATACGGTTCTAGGGGCTGCCATAGACTCCAATGACAGAAGAAGTGTAATAATAATAATAATAAGAAAAGGTAGAATCACTTATGTGGCTTCGCCGCTTCGCGGCTTGGCCACCAATAAATATAGCTGCAAGCAGCAATGAGGTGGCCAAGCAGATCAAGTGACCCAAAAAACAACATAGATATTGTCTGAACAGTGCCATAAATAGACCTACCAAGTTTGTTGTCAATTCATGAAAGACTTTCTAAGATAAGGCTACCTCATTGTCTGGTTGTTTTTGATATGAGGACCAATGGTTGGGCAAATTGGGTGGGCTTTTTGTTCATTCAGATTATATTTAAGTACTTTACCCTGATCATCAGGGTCAAAACACAGTACATTCTGTCATTTTTAGACGTAAGATGTAAGACTCTTTGTAAGGCTGCAAATACTCATATTATTGTAGTCAGGATGGCACGCTCAATCCTTTCCTGTAGCTCCAGTGCCCTGTATGTTGTATGAGATGTTTCCTTGTTCCAACACATTTTATTCAAATGAATGCTGTCATCAGAAGCCTGCTTACAAGCCCATTCAGTTTGAATCAGGTGTGTTGGAAGAGCTAAACTTATAAAACATGTGACAGGTTCCCCAGGACCAGGGTTGATAATGGATATTCATTCCAGGGGTGTTCAACCCTGGTCGTCAGTACCCACTGTTCTGTGTTTTTGGTGTTTCCCTTCTATAACACACATGATTGAAATGATTGGGTTGTTATCAAGCTCTGTGGAGGCCTGATAACGAGCATAAACTTGAATGAGGAGTGCTGAATTCACTAAAATTCACAAATGATAGAAAGGTTGCAAACACAAAGGGCCATAATGCAAACCAATAACATGAGAGATATTAACATTTAAAAAAATATGGACCAAAAATGCCATAATGTCTGCAATAGACACTAATTGAAGCATGCAACTTAGAAGGACAGAAAGAAAGGTAGACATCACACAAACACATCAAAGTCAAAACGGACGGGTTCATATTCTGGAATGTGTCTGATCATACAATCAAGAGGTTTTCTCAGGAAGGATTCTCACCCTCACTCAAAATTAAACTGGACACTGTGTACTATGTTTATACAGGTAATTAAGCACTATTGTCTCTTGCCTGTGCTCTTATTACAGATATTTTTTATATCTGGGTGAAATTGACCAGAAAGGCTATTTATACAAAAAAAGTTTCATTATCAAAATGTCCATCTTCGTCATTTTTAGCAGTTTCTTTAATGAAATATTGGGGATATCATTAAATTCACTCAAATTCGCAAATGATAGGAAGGTTGCAAACACAGAGGGCAAAATTTAAAAAAATATGGACCAAAATGCCATAATGTCTGCAATAGACAATAACAAAGCATGCAAATCAAAAGCACAGACAGAAAGCAGGTAGACATCAAACACACACAAACACATCAAAGTCAAAAAGTCTGGGCCAGGGATCAAGTTTCAGACATGTCTGGCTTGAAATGAACAAAGTAACAAATGCTGTTATATTTGCAGCTTATAAATACTTCCACTGCAGCGCAGTTTTAAAAAGAGACGCGCCAAGGAGAGGTCACACCTGAGAAGCATCACTTAATTATTAGTAGGTCGTAATAGGATAATGGCTAGCCCCTCGAAACAACCTAGAAAGGATGACGATAGCATAGTGGGATATTTGCACTGTGTGTCACCGGTGAAAACTTCGAGGCGGAATCTCCGCTACTTCGAGGCGACCCTACAGACCGGCCGAGAGGAATACCACAGAGTGGTAGCATTTTCGGTAGACAAGAGGATCCCGTTTACGCAAGCTTCGCAAAACAACAGCCCAGTGAAGCTGGCGAACGTCAGGAGAGGCCTCAGTAAGTACCCATCTGTCAATATTCTAGGTTCTTTAGTGGTGAGAGTAACATAGTGAGTTTTGTAAACTAATGGTTTGTATTGTCCTCCATTCAGGTTACTCCGATCCCAGTGGCTTCGACGTTCTCTGTTCAAATAGCACCACTGTGGAGGTGGTGGAGGACGTGGCTTTCTTCCCGAGAGAGCCTCGAAGCATGGGACAGATGACCATCGAGGAGGTGCTGCGCCTTGGACCAAGACAGCGCGTAAGTTGAGCTGCCCGAAAGCGTATAGGCTACTTAATTGTGAAGACAATGATAACATCTTTGTTATGTTTGTCTTGATTTAAATGGTTATCCTGGAAGTTTAAATGGTGGCCTAGGCTATTAAGTGCAATTGAAATAACGTAATTCCATGTGTTTTGTGCCGTTTTTAATAGGTGGGTGTGGTGGATGCCAAGATCCTGCCAGAGGGTACTGTGAGCAGAGTGGTACCTGTTGACGGGGTCCAGTGCGAGTTGAAGGAGCTTCAGATCTGCGATCCCACTGGCCAGACAACTCTCACACTCTGGGAGAAACTGATTCTGACTGTCGAAGTAGGCAAGTCGTACAAGCTGGCCAACTTGTCCACCAGGAAAGCCGGTGACCGTACGGTTCTAACTACCACTCAAACGACAACGGTTAGCGAAATTTCGGCCGTCGGAGAACCGGAGTCAGTCGAGGTCCATGGAGATGACCGCCAGGACACATCGATCGTCCGTGGAACTGTGACCGGGGTGCAGATAAGCGCCAAACACCGTTGTAGGAGATGCCACACCAGTCAAGAGCCGTTTGTGAGTCGCTCGTTAACGCACAGATGCCAGCGCTGCAAGCTCTTACAAAAAGCCAGCTCCTTCGTGGCTTCCTACAGCGGAGTCTTGCTGCTGATGACCAGCGATGGCCAAGAGCAGTCGCCGATGTTCACAAACTCTGCTCTTTCTGCCTACTTGAAAGAGAAGGACATTGGCGATTCCATGGGGGACTTGCAGGTCATCGAAGAGCATTTCCTCAGTGTTGGTGACGTTGAGTTGTCTGTCAACGCAGAGGGGCTGATCGTTTCTGTAAAAGATATCGTAAGCGAAAAGGGTAGTCCAGAGTGTGAAGCAACAGGCTTTGCAGAGGGGATGGATGAGTTATTTTTAAAGGATGATAAGTTAAATGCCTGAACTTTTCGTTTTTTTTATGTTAGCCTAGGTATTGGGATTATTAGCCTACTATTTCTTTAATGTGTTGATAGCCTAGGCTACTGCCACCTGACCTGTTTTGTTTTGTTGGTTAGCCGATGTTTTCATCTCCTAATATTAGGCTGTTTACAACTGTAGGCTATATTAGCCAGTGATAGGCTAATTGTTAATTTTCAATAGTTTGTATTAGTATTTTGCATTTTTTCACTTTGAAGGCAACTCTTGTTACAGTTCGTAAAGTTTCTTGTTAAACAGATTTCATTTCTAATGTCTCCATATTGTTTTAGTTGTTTTCCTGTTTGAGGATTTTCGCTAATAAAGTCAAAGAACTTATATTGTACTATTTGATAAAGTTCACCAGTTGTGTCACTATTAATGTGAGGATGTTATGCCGTTTTTTCTGGAAGGAAAATAAAGTTTGATTGTTGATAACCAATTGGTGTTTTGTTAGCCTACTATTTACCTATCTATTTCAGTTAAACTGTCTGTGCCTGGTGATGTATATTGCAATAATTACAGACTAATATTTGTGGATTGCTTTTTTCAATGCTGCCTTTACTGACATACATTTTAAGTTGTAGTTTCGAGTTAATTTGCCATTTATAATAGTTACAAGTAGGCTACATTAGAATTATTTTCTTCCTGCATCTACGTTTTCGATTATTAGTTTGGACTCAATGCGAACAGTTTGTAGGTGGTGGTGTATGCACCTTTAAATAGCATACACCAAGCCCGCCAATCAAATCCAAAGAAGAATTCAACTCAATGTATTAGAAGAAGACGATCAAAACCTCACTTTGGATTGACGACAGACAGGTGAGCCACGCTCAGAATATGTTTCAAGAAAATAAATCGATATGGCAATGTTACTAATTTTAATCTTGAACAACGTATGAAAATATAAGTGACGGTTGAATGTTACGTAAAATACCATAAAATGGTATCTTCGAGAAAGTCAGTTGGTTTAGCTAGCTAGCTACCTGTTAATTACATAAGCTACTGGAAATGAGTCCTGTCCTCATGCCACATGGAGAACGGCAGATAAAGTTAGAGCTAGCCTAGCTAAATTGGTCGTCATGTAGTTATGCTAACTGAACTCCGTAATGTTAAACCTGTATTATAAGATGGTAGCTGAAGTTGGGATATATCTTGGATAAGCTGGGATGGCCGATGGGTGGTTGACCGTAAGTAAGGCATTTTTCCGTAACACGCTTCTGCTCTAGCCGTCTACCTGACGGTCTTCATGTCTGAAGACCGTCAGGTACAGTAGTTTACTCTACTGTAAAGGATTTGTCCAAGGTCAGAGACTGTACCTACATACTACTAGCATACAACTTAAGTAGCCTAAATTTGTTGGTCGTTTCTTTTCTATGAAATATATTAACTAATATAAGCGAAGGGTAACAAGATGAAGGTAACGGTGATTTTTGTTGGTTGAAATTAGGAAAAGGATTTGGCCCAGGTCAGAGACCGTAGGTACATACTACTAGCATACAACTTAGTAGCCTAAATATGTTGGTCGTTTCTTTTCTATGACATATGTTTAATAATCTAAGCGAAGGGTAACAAGATGACGGTGATTTTTGTTTGTTTAAATTAGGAAAGAGTATAAAATAATTTATATTGTCTTTGACGTTCGTGCCTCGACTGTCTCCGCATTGGTGAGATATCTAGACCTAGCTTGAAAGCTGCCGTTTATTAGTGTTCAGTAGCAGCGATGCTAATTGACACAAGGGAAATTGCCATTAGCCTATGCTAGAAATGTTAGCAATGCCATTTTGGAGTGGAAACGTAACTTCTTGCAATGTAATATTTAAAGTTGGTGGATGTTAGTTTTGTATATTGTTACGGTTTATAGATGCTTGAGTTTTAGCTCCTAATCGCCGATGTTTCCCCCCTGCTTAAAGTTAAGCTGCAAATATATTAATTGGTTGTGTAGGTTGCCATTTCGCATATCACATAGCACTGTTTCTATTGTGAGCAATGAATGCCAATTGCCACGTTTTGATAGCAACTGATTCTCATTAGTTTGAATCGTTTATTCTGTTGGGAATGCAATTAGCTTTTAAGTTAACGTTAGTTAACATATTAGTTATCCAACAATTGGTCTTTATCATGTGAAAACTAACAGTAACCTTCATTTACGCAAACTTTTCCAGATAAAACTTGTGACTGCTGTAGTAAAGGTAAGCTTAAGTTATTGATGAATGTGATGTGACTTACTGTACCCTTGCATATGAATAAAGAAAGCAAGATTGATAGGTGTAGAGGGAAAAGTGTTACTGCTGTTATGTGGTTGGTGAATTATTACATTTCAGGAAATTAACTTATGGGAACATTCAATGGTTGGGCTCAGAGTATTTTGTATTTGGGTATTTTGTCATTAAGCCATTCCTGCTCCATGCTGTTGATTTAATTTAATTTACCTACAGGACCATCTTATAGGCTATGTTTTTATCATTTTTAATGTGTGGTTTGGCAGTATCTTGACAGTAAGGTTTGCTTTTATGCGAGCAACTGTCATGATTATTTTGGTGAAACCTAAGGTTAACGTTGAAGCCACTTTAAAGATACATTTTTCTTAATTTGTATTTTTAGTCAAGCGTGTTTCTGTATGTTTACATTTTATAGACTTCAATTTGAATTTACACAGTATAAATAGAATAAAGGATAAGTATTGGATGTCTAAAGTAAATAGATTGGTGTTTTGAGAATCCTAACCATCTCAATAGTCTGTATACTAGAACTGTTGAGGATGTTATGATAATGATTATGAAATGGTTAAGCAGTAGTCTGGTATGTGACATTTCATAGTTTCTGATGCTTTTTCTATTTGTTTATTTAGATGCCACAATCCAGCAAGCGATCCAAGGCAGCGAAGAAGAGGATGGCTGCTCCAGAGGACCACGGGTCTCCTGTTGAGGTTAAACTTCCTCGTGAAAAAAAAGCAAAACCATCGGGGGTTGGGCCACCTCCCTATCCCAAGGCCAAACATACTAAACCAAACTCTACCAACAAACAAACGTACTCTGAAAACCACCCAATTATACCAAACCCTACAAACAAACAAACTATTACAAACTCTGAAAAACAACAAACTATTACAAACTCTGGCAACCAACGACTTTGTGCAACCCCTTTCCGTACACAGATTCCAGACTCCGTATCCGTACATCTTTGTCAAACAGACAAACTAACTTCAACTAACTCAATGCCTACCACTGTGAACAAGCACCCTGTTACTGATGATGGTTTCTCCTTGACTAAACCTGTTACTTTTCCAGAGAGATCAGTGCTGATGGGATCCTTTCATCAAGGTCATCCACAGTTTGGAGATGCACAGAACAAGCAGTGTGGTGCCATCAGTCTGACTGCAGTTTTGAAGAGCAAGACTAAGAGTGTGTTGACTTGGAATACTCAAGATTTAGATGATGTTTTGGTGAAAGGGACTTGCCTGTATAGATCAATGAGAGCTCAGGGTAAAATAAGAGACCATGTCAGAGGAAGAGGTTACATTGCTGTGTCTGAACTGCCAACAAGACATAGGTTGTGGAATTCTGATTTCAGATTAAACTTTGCTGACTCGTTTACTGGATTTGTTCATGTTGAGGATTACGACCATGCTGTATGTGATGTTGCCATGCCATTTGATGTAGCATTACAACGAACACTGTTGAGTCATGACGCATGTCTCTTAACCATTTGTGCTAATACATGTACTATTGTAAAAGAGGGAACATGGTTTGCGCTAATTGATTCACATGCTAATAGAAATGTTAACAAGAAACAACATATGGCAAGTATTGTTGCATATTTTAGCTCTGCTGAATCTCTGTTCAGGTATGTTTTTGACTTTGCAAGCTCAGTTGGAGAAAATACACCACGCTTTGAGATAACTGGAGTTGAAGCAGTCATGATTGCTGTCAGTGCAGAGCTGTATGGAATGTGTAATGATGCAGGTACATCTTCCAGTTACATGGTAAACACAGCGATCTCTCCAAACAGCAGCCTGCTGTACAGTGATGTTGTGAAAGGAAATGGTAAGGTGTACAGACAGCAGGTAGTCAAGTCAACTACTGGAAATGGCACAAAAGATCCTGTGCAAACGAAAGCTGCTGCCACTGCTGATGTATTCTCAAGCACAGCACTCTACAGTGATGTTCTGAAGCAGAAGCCTAAGGTTTGTGATGATGGGTTTTCTAGTGATGTTTCCAAACAAAGTGTTGACATGCCTGAAGTATATGCCGTTAGATCTGATACCACAAATAAACACAGTGCACAAAGTAAGAACAGCCTAGACCACAATGCCGTTCAACCTACAACCTTTATTCTGAAAAATGACAAGCCTCTCAATCACTCTGTACCGAAACCTCAGCGTCAACCGAAAAATTCATTCCGTCTTAGGAAACGAGCCAAAGAAGTCCTTCCGAGAGAGACGCTGCCATCAAAAACAATGACAGACATACCCATTCAAACAAGTAAAGGAACAGATGTCATTATTAGCGATGTAAGAGTTCAGAAACAACATTTTAAACCTTTAACACGTCAGGATCAGGATGTATTGTGCGCACTTTTAAAACTTGTTAATGAAAACGTTCAGACTACCGTAGCAACAAACGTTGATGTCATGGGTTGTCCTTGTCAAATTAAGAATATAAAGCCAGATGGAAACTGTTTCTATCGTAGCCTATCTTTTAGCATATGTCAGAATGAAGAGAAGCATCTGAAAATTAGACGGTCTGTCGTGCAACACCTTGAAAAGAACAGTTCTAAGTTTGAATTATATTTGAGAGATGAGTACACATCTGTAAAGGATTACGTGACCAAGTCAAGAATGTATTACTGTGGTTCATGGGCAACCGAGATTGACATATATGCTGCAGCTGACTTTTTAGACACAACTATAATGACTTTTAATGATGGAAGATGGAATGCACACCGGCCCACAACTACAAATCCACAGTCATGCACAGAAAATGGTATCTTCTTAAACCACACAGGCAACCATTATGAAGTTGTACAATGTGTTAAACAGAGAGATGCACAAAATGTTTGTGCAGGAATGTGTCAGCCTGGAGAGATTGATCTTTTGAAGACACGTTTAAGGAAAAGGAAATTAATGGATGGAAGAGAAAACGTGAAAGCTAAGAAAGAACGCGAACAGTACTGGAATAATTCTGATTACAGAGAGCAAAAACTAAAAATTCTTAAAGATAAATATCACAAAGAGTCGCAAAAATATAAGCTGGATAATTATTTGAGGAAATATAAGACAAATCGTGAATTTCAGAAACTCAGACGTGAATACTGGAAGAGTAAATATAGGAAGAATCTTGACTTTAAAGAAAGTGTACGAGCATACGCTAAAAGTAAATACAGAAGGAATGTTGATTTTAAAGAAAGTGTACGAGCATACTCTACAAGTAAATACAGAAGGAATGTTGATTTTAAAGAAAGTGTACGAGCATACTCTAAAAGTAAATACAGGAAGAATCTTAGCTTTCAAGCAACTGTGCGAACATTTTCCAAAACCAAATACAAGACAAACAGAAAATTTCAGTCTTCTGTCCGTGATTATGGTCGTAATAAATACAGAAGAAATACAATTTTTCAAAATCAAATCAAACAGCATAACAAGAACAAGTACCAAGAAAATGAAAATATCAGTGTAAATAAAATTCAAAGAAGCTGTGAGGACTATGCATGGTGGCAAAAGAGACGAGAAAATTTGGATTTTGCTATAAGTCATTTCCGCCAAGAAGTCAGCAGAGGTCCAGAGTATGTATGCTGTGTGTCATCTTTTACTTTTCCGAAAACAAGTTGTTGAGTGTAAAAGACTTTGCTATGAAAACAAAGGAGAGAAAACTGCTGCATTGGCTGACAGGTGTATAACACTTAAATATTTACATGTGTGTGATGTTGAAAGTGAGCATGAGAACCATTTGTCTGACAATCCATCAAGTACATTATGGATTTGCTATACATGCCATCGGAAAATACTTTGTGGAAAACTTCCAGACCAGAGTGTTGCCAATAACATGTATTTGGAGGAAATTCCAGCGGAACTTAAGTGTCTAAACTCTTTAGAGCATCATTTGATTGCACGTCATATTCCTTTTATGAAATTGCTGTGTTTGCCCCGTGGTCGCCAGAGAGCTTGTCATGGCCCCTGTGTCTCTGTTCCTATCAATAACGCAGATGTAACAAACATACTTCCGAGACATGAATGTGACGACAAAATGATAAGAGTAAAACTGAAAAGAAAATTGACATACAAAGGGCATTATGAGTACATGTATGTCCATACTGACCGTGTCAGATATGCTCTGAAATATTTAATGACACACAATAAATTGTATGATGATGTAAAGTTCAATGAAGACTGGGTCAATACTCTGAATGAAACTGATGATACTGAGAAAGAGGTATATAACAAAGGTGAAACAGTAAAAGAAAGTAATGAAGACAATACTCCTGAAGAGCCACCAGAGGAAGATTTGACATATATTGAAGGACAGAATGGACTTTTGTCAGATACATCCTTACAGCCGGTTGATCTGGGTTCAGAGATAATTGATCAGCATTTCCAGGACATCCTAAATGTGGCACCAGGTGAAGGCAACAGTCCTGTTAGATTGCTAACAGATCAAACCAATGAAGCAAAATGTTTCCCTGTCCTCTATCCTACTGGTGGGCCTACTTTACATACTGAAAGAGAAGAAAAAATAACTTTGTCACGTTACCTGAATGCACGCATACTCAATGCCGATGGCCGTTTCGCACAGAACACAGACTTCATTTTTTATGCACAGTACATATCAGAAGTTAATCAAGTTGTGTCTAGTGTTTCAGTTGCATTACGCAAAGGTGAAGGTTTGTCTATGAAAAAGATGACACAAGACATGCTAACAAACTCAGACTCGCTACGTCAAATATTACGTAATAATGAAGGATACAAGTTCTTAAGAGGAATTTGTGGCACACCTCCATACTGGATGTCAGTACAGAAAGACCTTTTTACCATGATAAGACAGCTTTCCATACCCACTTTCTTTGCATCTTTCAGCTCTGCTGATTTGAGATGGCCTGAAATGCTGAACTCTATCCTGAGAATAGAAGGAAAACAATTAAATGTTGATGAGCTTGACTGGTCGGAAAAATGTGGTCTTATACGACGCAATCCTGTCACAGCAGCAAGAATGTTTGATCACAGGTGGCATTGTTTTCTGCGTGATGTAATCATGTCTCCAGCTGAACCCATTGGGAAAATAAAAGACTTCTTTTACCGTGTTGAATTTCAACAACGTGGTTCACCTCATGTCCACTGTCTTTTTTGGGTTGAGAATGCTCCTAAGATTGACAAAGAAAGTGATGCTGAAGTAGCACATTTCATAGATACCTACATCACTTGTGAGACTCTACCTGAGACTGACCCAGAGCTTTATGAGACTGTGAATTGTGTGCAGAAACACAGCACGAGACATTCCAAGACATGTCGTAAGAAAAACACAGTGTGCAGATTTAATTTCCCACGACCACCATCCAACCATACCTTTGTCACAAGAGGAGGTAACTCAGAGGACTTGAATGGCAAAGATGAAAATACAAGTGGAACTGGAATTATGAAGAAAGTCAAAACTGCGTTGACAAAGCCTGATATGAATTTCAGTTCAGCAGATGTATTTTTTGAGTCTATTGGAATTGATCAAGGTTTGTTTGAAAGAGCATACAACATATGTTCCAAAAAGAAAAACATTGTGCTAAAGCGAAGTCCAAAAGACATTTGGGTAAATCAGTACAACAAAGACTTATTGCGTGCATGGCAAGGCAATATGGATATTCAGTATGTCACAGATGCTTTTTCAGTAGTGGTATATATACTGACATATCACAAAAGCAGAACAAGAAATGGGATTGCTGTTACAACGTGCACAAAATGAGGGAATGCATGGGAATCTTGATGCAAAAGCAGCATTCAAACAGCTGGGAAGTGTATATCTTCACAACAGAGAAGTCTCAGCCCAAGAGGCAGTGTATCGATTAACACATATGCACTTGAAAGAATGCTCTCGTCAAGTACAGTATATACCTATTGGAGAGAACCCTGTTAGGATGAGTTTGCCTTTGCACATACTCCAAAATAAATCTCAACATCAAGTGAGTGATGATGAAAACAGTCTTTGGATGACCAATATAGTTGAAAGGTATAAGAACAGACCCAGGACAGCACCATTAGAAAGTCTATGCCTTGCCAGTTTTTGTTCTGAATATAGAGTACTCTCAAAGTCACAAGTTTCCACTGCAAAAAATTCAGATAACATAATCAAGCTAAACAACGACTGTGGATTTTTGAAGCAAAGGACCCGAACTGAACCTGCTGTTGTGAGGTATCCCAGATTTTCTCCCACAAAAAACCCAGAAAAGTACTTTCATTCGTTATTGCAACTTTTTTTGCCATATTATGATGACATTCACCTTAAGCCGTCACAGTTTGTTTCCTACGAGGATTTCTACAAAAATGGTGCAGTAAAATGTGGCAGTGATATTCAAAGAGTGCAGTTAATTGTTGATTCTAACAAAGCTTTATTTGAAAAAGAAAGCGATGAAATCGATAAAGCCAAACAGTTGCTGGAAGATGACATTGACTTGGAAGATGCCTGGGCTCAAATATGTCCTGAAACTGAAAACGAGCGTCTTTATTGTTTAGAACTGATGAAAGATAAGGTCATGCCTGATGACGATGATGATGAGGAACTCATTCCGGATCTGTCAGCACGCCCACAAACCACATGTACTCTTGAAACAAATCATGTGACAATGCCCAGAGAGGATGCATTGCATTTACTACGGTCATTAAACGAGGAGCAGTCTGCAATATTATATCATGTTCGTCAGTGGTGTTTAGATAAATTGCTTGGACAAAATCCTGAACCATTTCGATTGTTTATTACAGGTGGAGCAGGAACAGGGAAAAGCCATTTAGTCAAAGCAATACATTATGAATCCTCTAGACTGTTATCTCAACTTGCTGAAAGTCCTGATGATGCCACCGTCATTTTAACAGCATCAACCGGTGTGGCTGCATATAACATTGGTGCAACAACCATTCACAACACATTCTCCATCGGTGCCAATATCAGATTGCCATATCAACCTCTAAGTGATGATAAAGTAAATTCTTTAAGAACCAAAATGGGCAACTTGCAAATTCTCATCATTGATGAAGTGTCCATGGTTGACCACCGCCTTCTAGCCTATGTTCATGGTAGATTGCGTCAAATCAAGCAGACTGGTGATTACTCTGTTTTTGGAAAAGTCTGCATTGTTGCTGTGGGTGATTTCTATCAGTTGCCACCTGTAAAAGGCACTCCTCTCTTTGCTGATAACAACGGAGCCAACTTGTGGGACAACAACTTTGAAGTTGCAGAACTAACTAAAGTAGTCAGACAGCAAAATGCAACCTTTGCGGAAATGTTGAATCGCCTGAGAGTTCGTAAAAAGAAAGAAGCTCTAAGTAGCCATGATGTTCTCACATTAAAGCAGTGCGAAACAGGTGAAGAATGTAGTGACATTCACATATTTGCTACAAACGCAGAGGTTGATAAATATAACATCCAGAGACTGCAACAGACCTGTCTTGACGCAATCAGTATACCAGCTCAAGATTTTGTCCGTAATCCTAAAACTGGAAGAATGGAACAGAAAGTAGGCTTTCACACAAACATTTTCAATTCCTGTTTGTCGGATTGTGTTTCATTGGGAATTGGAGCAAAAGTGATGTTGAAGAAGAATATAGACGTGTCTGATGGTCTTGTCAATGGAGCATTTGGAACAGTTGTCCACATCAGTAAACGTCAACAAGATGATGATTTACCCACAGCTATTCATGTAGAATTTGACGACCCAAATGTTGGCAAGATTCAGAGATCAAAATCAAATGTGAGGTTTTCTGAACGTTCAACGCTAATTGAGGTAGAAGAGGACAAAGTCACAAATGCTGGTGGAGTACGCCGTCAATTTCCCCTCAGACTGGCTTGGGCATGCACAGTTCACAAAGTCCAAGGACTCACTGTTGAAAAAGCTGTTGTATCACTAAAAAAGATTTTTACTGCCGGGCAAGCATATGTTGCTTTGAGTCGTGTGAAAACTCTCAGTGGACTGATAATTGAGGACTTTAAAGAGTCAAGCATATATTGCAATAACAAAATAGACATGGCAATGAAAAGCTTGCCTCTGTTTACATTTGAAAAGTCTGTTTTCTCTAATGTTAACCATACATGTACACTAGCACTTCACAATATACAGAGTCTGAAAGCTCACTTTCAAGATATTTCTTCCCATAAAACTCTAATGAAAGCTGATTGTATTTGCCTAACTGAAACATGGCTCAATGTAGGCACTGAAGAATTACCAGAACTTCCAGGATTTCGCTTCAACCACAATCCAAGAGCAAACTGTTACGATGACACAGAGCCCCTCTTTACAGAACTGAAACAACAACAAAGAGGTGGAGTTGGTATGTATTATTCAGACAACATTGACATTAATGTTTTGATTCCAGAACAATGCAATTTAGAATGTTTGTATTTTGCAATACCTCATGTAGATTTGACAGGTGCCGTGTTGTACAGGCCTAGCACTTATAAAATTGACGTGTTTCGACAACAGCTGTTAAAGGTTATCTGTGAACTTGAGAAGCATCCAGGGAAGAGAGTTATCATGGGAGACTTTAATGAGGATGTCTTTGTATCATCTACAATTCTAAAGTTAATGGAACAACATGGATACACTCAACATGTCCAAGCAGCAACAACTGAAAAAGGTACGCTAATAGACCATGTATACATTAAAGGCACAGAAGATGTTATTGTTGAAGTTGTACAGACATACTACAGTTTTCATGAAGCAATACTTATTTCCCTCATGTAATATGTTCATAATTGATCTGTAAGATATTGACCATTAAGATACTTTCTGTGTGTGTTTTATATAGGATCATTTACATATAAGATTACGTCAAATACCGTCCACATAGTCTTGGGTGGGAATGGGGGTGGTTGCAAGGAGAGCATAACATTGGACGGCTTCTTAAGGGGATGGTATGGGTATATATAACAGACACAGGGAATTAAATTAGTCATTCATTGAGACAGTCAAAATATTACTTTCTTTTAAATTCTTTTTTTTTATACAATGCAATGTTAAATTGTACATAGTTATTGTGTTTTATTAAGAATGTTAAACTAGACTTGAAATACATTTCTTAGAGTTAACTTTTAATTTAATGTATTCTTCCAAAAGATTTTGGACTTATGGAGTTTACTTGGTTAGACATTATTTTTATTAGATTTTTCTCCAACATCTTACTGAATATTACAATTGAATTTGTGAAATTAACCACATAAATATGGATTGGAAATTATGTCATGGTTGTATTTGGGCTACAAGACATTTCAGTTCAGTAAACATTGGACCTTCTGAACCCTGAGAAGACAGCAGACAGAGCAACGCGAGTCATGAGATCTCCAGAAAGACACCTAGAGTGAGTATACATTTTTTAACAGACCATTTTTAAAAATAAATACAGTATTATACATCCTTAGTGAATGGGTATGTTGCTGTCTTTCACCTGTATTCTCACACATATAGTTTTGCTAAGTTTATATCTCTCTTCTAATTCTCAGGTTTGGATGACCGCACAATTTTCTAAACCATACAATGGTGCTTCTGGAGTAAAGATGTGGTCAACGTCATCTTTGTCAGCATTGAACAGCCACCGTCTGAACATTTAGCCCCTAAATCTGGCAATCTCTTCATAGACTTCATTCACTTTAAAGAAGGAGTGAAAACAACCAAATACACTGGAATCAAAAGTTGCAAAGCTTGCAATCGTTTGTATGTGTTTACTGTTAATGTTGTTTTCCTATCTCTAAAAAGAAGCAATCATGTGGGGAATTATTTCTCAAAATGTCTCTGAATGGCAAATGACTGATATGAGTGATAGTTTAGTGTAAGAAACCACTGTACTTGTCAAATGTCTTGTATTTTGGATGGTCTTACACTAGGCGGTATTGTAATGTGCCTAGAAGGTGATCATGCTTTCCCATGCCTCAGTGATGATACGAAGGTTCATGTAGGTTGGCTGTTTCTCAACGGGTAGAGAGGATCCTCCAGTAACCATAAGGTTGGCGGTTTGACACAAGACTCCTTCTGTCTAACTGTCCTTCAGCAAGACACAATACCAGTAGCTCCTGATGGGCTTGCAAGCACCTTGCATGGCAGCTCCACTGCTGTGTGTGTGTCTAACCTAATCTGACCTAAATGATTTGACCCTTGACTACATCATTTGCACTGTCTCATTGATGAAATATCGATAGGCTACTATATATAACAAGAAAAATGATATTTAATATTGTGATATTTTACTGTCATATCTTTTTTTAATGTTTATTTTATTTTCCCAATAAATACATTTATACTGCAATCTGAATTTCTTGAAAAACAAATCACACTACAAATTGGGAACATTTAATTTGTAACAAAGTGTAAATCAAACATGAACTACTTTCACTTCATGCTTTTGTGCAAAAGGTGTAACCTACAAACAACATACCATTTTATGTTAACATCACCCAAGTGGGAATCATTCTTTTAAACTATTGTTTACTATCAGGACCCAATTGATGTTAAGCATTTCATAATATACTGGGTACTAACTGTAAAACGTGTTTAAAAATGAAGCAAAAGCGTGAGCACAAAAGTATTGCTCATTAGCATGAAGTGTTTCTGAGGCCACGTACAAATGTTGATATCAAGACATCAAATCATTGCTGAGATATAACTTCACTTACTGTTTTGGAAACATAAGCTGTACCGGACAAACGGTTTAGAAAAACAAAAAAACAGGTAATGACTTAAATGAGACTTGGTTAGAAGATAATCTGTCCCAAAGTTTTGCTTAGTTGCAGTGCCTCTACAGGTCAAATGGAATAACTTTTTAAAAAACCTCTTAAGAACAGGGCCCTGAGTTCCTATACCAAGTTTGGTATGAATCCTTCAAAGATTTGCAGAGATACGACCCAACTTCCTGTTTGCTGTCTTAATTGCACCATTTGATTGGCTGCACCGGACCAACGGTTTAGAAAATTAAAAAACAATGTTAGAACTTTATGAGGCTTGGTCTGCAGATAATCTCTGCCAAATTTGGTGAAGATTGGACAATATTTGTAGGAGGAGTAGATACATTGTGTTTTTTCTGTAATTCAAAATGGCGGCCGCATCAATTCGGCTATTATCACAAATGATCCTATATCACACACGGGATATCCCAAGATATCGGGAGACAAAGGAATCACTTAATAAAAGCAAACAAATCAACAGTTATGGGTTAGGGTTAGGGTTAGGTAAGGGGAATAACTAGGTAAAAAAAAAAAAAAAAAATTCACCCAGGGTGCACGGGCACAGGGACTAAACCTATGTAGAAACCCATAGTGAAAAATTAGAAGATTAAGGAAGAAAAAAGGGGGGAAGGAAAAGAGTAAGAAAACATACAAGAAGATAAGGGTAGGGGGAAAAAAAAAAAAATTCACAGTAGAAAAAAGTGCTCCAGATAAGAATATTAAAAAGTGCTTAATTAATGAGGGGTACCAGGTGGGGAAAGGTTATGGTTAGGGTTGGGGGGATGGGGAAGAGCAGAAAGAAGGAGGGGTCAAGGGAGGGAGGGGGAGGGGGAGAGAAGGGGGGGGAAAGAAAGGCAGGAAAGGAAAAGGGAAGGGGAGGTTGAGTTTAGGCAAAGAAAAGGGGAAAAGGGGGGGGTAGGTTGGGTTGTGGTTAGGGTCAGGGAAGTGGGGAAGGGAATACTAACAAAAGGGGGAGGGGAAAAGGGGGAAATGGAAGGTTGGGTTTAGGCAGGAGGGAGAAGAAGGGAGAGGAGAGAGAGAGAAAAACCAAAGAGAGAAGGAAAGCAGGTATGGTTAAGGGGGAGGAATAAGAGTGAGGGTGGGAGGTGTGTGGGGTGTGTTGGTGTAAGAGGAATACAGGCCCTGCAGGGATAAATCCTGGGACAAGGAAGGAACAGAGAAGGCCCGACTGTAAGTCTTTCGTATGCCTCACTAATAAATAACAAAGTTAATTCATCAATAAATAAATAAATATAAATACAAACCAAATCATAAGATAAATGAGAAATAAGACCTAGTGAAGTGCCACAAAAACATTTTTTCACACAAGAAACACACAAAAAATTATATATATAAAAAAAGTGCTTGATAGGTCTGTTTCCCAATATCAGTTATTGTAAATAAATTCATAAAAGTGAATGCATAATTTCTAAGACAAACTAAGTCATTCCGTTCCCTATTTTTTCTTTTCATTACAGGATTTCATGAAGGCCTAGGAGGAGTAACTCGTATTACCCCATCCCTACCGGTACCCAGGAACCCAGGTAAGTAGAAAACATTTTAAATTTAATATAATATATTAGAATACCTTTTGTTATTGATAATTGTTTTCATGTTCTTACTTGTTTTGTATGTCCCTTTTTTCCTTTTTAGACACCCCACCCCCCTGGATGATCCTATTCAAGAGGTAAGTAGTGCATTTTTTTACATATATGTTTTCCATATACACACACATACACATGTAAACACACCCATAAATATATATATATATACACACATATATATACCTACACATACCCATACACACAAATACAGTCATTTCTTAATGGCCTTTTAACTTCAACCAAAGGAGGCACACTTAAAGGTCTGAGGTTGTCTGAACCATCCCCAATTCCAATATGAAGAGTGACTACAATAGAGATTCATGTATGAACAATTTAAAGGTACACATCTAAGAGAGATAGTATGTCAAAAAACCTTAAACCTATCTCTAGACATAAGTAGATTACATCACACACAAAAAAAGTACCACACACATTCCTACAATAGTTTTTAATTTTCACTCCATGCAGTCTATTTTCTCTTTGGAATAGGGAGTTCCACAGAGAACCCTGTTGGTAATGACCTTATTTGGCCACCAGATGGAGACTAACAGCCAGACAGAGAAGAGAGAAAAGAAGGGACATTTACCTCTCATTAAGACCTAATGGAGTCATGGAATTCAAGGTTTGAATCCATTTCTTTTCAATTCTCATTCGCTGAGGTCTGGTCCATTGGTTATTAGTTTCCAGGCCAATAATCTGTAAGCTATCTGTTGAGTGCGTCTGAAAGTGTATATATAGTAGAGTGGTTCTGCTGCCTCTTCCAATATGGTAAAGGTGTTGTTTTAACCGAACCCCCAATGAGTTTTTAGTTTCTCCCACATATATTCTCTGACACACTGTACATCTAATAGGGTTAGGGTTAGGGTTAGGGTTAGGTTTGGCAATAGTGACGAGGAAACACCCTGTGGGACCCCGACGGGACCACAGTTCAGGTGAGACCCCATTATGGCACGCGCACCTGAAAACCCTCTCACTCCAACCCCTGAAATGGAATAAAGAATATATTCTAAAGGTCTAAAAGAACTGATTTGCAAGTACTAGTCTGTCGGCTCAAGAGCTAAACAATAGGAGTCTGACAGTATTAGCATCCCACAGGGTTGACATACTGCTGTCCGAAGACTTTCCTCCTAATATTGAACCAAAATACTGAAGTATGGACCGGAAATTCTTTGGGTGGGGGTGGCGGGGGGAGAGAGCTGGAGGGTGGTGAGAGGGTGGGGGAAGAGAGCTGAAGGGTGGTGCGGAAAGGGGTGGGGAAAACAATGAGGGAAGTGTGAGAATATATATATATCTATGATATGACCATACAGAGTCGACACCCACGGGGCGAGGAACACTGTTGCCCACAGGGCTTTAGTCAGCCTCTACCTACCATCCAAGGGGTAATTCCCAGGATGGGAGGAGAGAGTAAAAAAAGGGGGGGGGGGGGGAATGGGGGGGTGGCGGGGGATGGGGGGTGGCGGGGGCGGGGGTTGGCCGGGGGCGGGGAAAGGGGTGGGGGGGTGGCGGGGGCGGGGGTTGGCCGGGGGCAGGGAAAGGGGTGGGGGGTGGCGGGGAGCGAGAAGGGAGTGTGGGGGGGGTTTAGGGGAGGTGTTGAGAGGGATCATAGTCTTCATCCAATATCCTGTGTTCAAGTCCTCTTCCAACATCCTGTGTCAAAGTCTTCTTCAAATGTTGTTGTCAAACCTGACCTTTCCATTAGTCTTCATCCAATGTCCAAGTCCTCTTCAACTGTTGTGCTTTCTTGTTGTCAAACCTGACCTTTTTAGCAAATAGGAGCCCATCAGCATTAACATCCCTCTGGATGATATACCATCGTCACAAGACTTCAACCCTCCTATTGGTAAAATAAATACAGCTGTCACAGCGTTTGTCAGTCAAGTAGAAGTGAGAATTAACGCCAAATGTGAGAATCGGGTTAGGGTTAGGGTTAGGGTTAGGTGTGGCAGTAATGACGAGGAAACACCCTGTGGGACCCCGACGGGACCACAGTTCAGGTGAGACCCCATTAAGGCACGCGCACCTGAAAACCCACTCACTCCAACCCCTTAAATGGAAAGAGAGTAAGGTATAAGGAAATGAATTGTAAGCAATAGTCCGTTGGTTAGGAACTAAACATTAGGAGTCTTACAGTATTAGCATCCCACAGGGGTGACATACTGTTGTCCGGAGACTTTCCTCCTATATATTGAGCCAAAGTATTGAGATATGGATCAGAAAATCTTAAATCCGTTTGGGTGGGGGGCGGGGAAGGGATGAGAGGTGGCGGGGGGGGGGGGGGGGGGGGGGGGGGGGGGGAAGAAGGGAAGGGATGAGAGGTGGCGGGTAGAGGGGTGGTGTGGGAAGGGGGTGGCGGGGGAGTGAGGGAATATATATGTGTGTGACCATACAGCGTCGACACCCACGGGGCGAGGAACACTGTTGCCCACAGGGCTTCGGTCAGTCTCTACCTACCATCCAAGGGGGAGTTCCTAGGATGGGAGGAGAGGGCAGAAAGGGGTGGGGGGTGGCGGGGGGGAGGAGGGGAGGGGGGCGGCGGGAACATATATACGTGTGTGACCATACAGCGTCGACACCCACGGGGCGAGGAACGCTGTTGCCCACAGGGCTTCGGTCAGTCTCTACCTACCATCCAAGAGGGAGTTCCTAGGATGGGAGGAGAGGGCAGAAAGGGGTGGGGTGCGGCGGGGGGGAGAGGGGAGGGGGGCGGCGAGGGGAGAGAGGGGAGGGGGCGGCGGGGGGGAGAGGGGTGGTGGCGGGGAAGGGAGGGGGGTGGCGGGGAGGGGAGGGGGGTGGCGGGGAGGGGAGTTCCAGGGGGGAGTAGGATTTGGGTAGGGGTCTTCAACGGTTGGGTTTTTCTAGGGGGGGGAAAAAAGGTTGGGATTAGGGTTATGGGGTTTCGTCTTGGGTATCGGACACAGCTGGTTGGGTTTAGATATGGGTTTCAATTGGTTGAGGTTAGGGTTAGGGGTCGGGATAAGGCTAAGGTTATTCGAGAGACCATCCGTCAGGTCCGAGGTCACAAGAGGGTTGGGTTTAGGTACAAGTTTCCCAGGTTAAGTTGAGGTAATATACCTAGAGGTTGGGTTTAGGTGTAGGGTCCGAGTAATGGTTTTAGTTTGGGTTCCTGAATGTGATCAGTGTTACTTTAGCGGTTTAAAGGAGGCTTGGCGAGACTGGCTTAGGATATTTACTCCATTTATGACAATCGAAGAATAAAATGTCAGTCCGAAAAACACTACCCCTCCGGGGTTGAGTGATAAACAGCGTCCGAAGACTTTAAGACTGAAGGCTATGGAATTCCTAAATTCCCAAGAGGCAGGCTGAAGTGGGGGAAGGTTGATAAGGGTGGTTATATAGGTAGGATGATATGGGTTTAAACATTGTTGTCTGAAATTTAAGTTAAATTGACTGTCAGGTCTCAGTCTTCGTTGGCGGTCAGGGTTAGGGTTAGGGTTAGGGTTAGGGTTAGGTTTGGGAAGGTCTTAGCCCAATCAAGGGCTAGAGTTGCACTGGCACAAGTCTTATGCTTATATTTTATGGTTTTTTTCATCCCCAGGAAAAAGGTGAAGAGGAGGATTATATTCCCATCAAGGTAGGTATCCTAGTAGGTAAGTATCCCAGGTAAGTAAAAGACTAAATACCCTATACTGTAGATCTGTGTTGATCTTCTTTCTTTTTTTGTCCTACAGGAACCTTTCTGCCCCCCACTGGTCACCACAGGTAAGTATCCCAGGTAAGAAGGTATGTGCATATATACACTTTTTTCTGATTCCTGATATTGTTAAATCACTTTTTCTCCTTCCACAGGAATCCCTCACCTCCCACCTGGAAGACAGCAGGGGGTATACAACCTTTAGATGTTCATATTAATAAATCACCAATCCATAATTTTAACATTGTCTCTGCGGTTTCAGTGGTCCAGAGAACCGGATCCCGTCCCGTTACCTGGAATTGGCGTTGATCCATCTCAGGTAACGTTATAAAAGGAGATTCATTATCAATGTATGCATTAAAAGCAATGTATGCGTTAAAAGCTTCAAATAATTTTTGCTGGTCCTTAGCCAACCTGTCTGAAAAATTAATGAGTGGCACGTAGATCACGGCTTTGGGAAATTTCCTTTGACAGGTTTTCCCAAGCTGCTGCAGCTGTTTCACTGTGGTCCTGGGTTTCTGTCTATCCAGACAGTTCACCATCCCCACTGACAGAATCACATGTTCTGTGTTTGGGTTCGGCGTCAGCTTCTCCAGTATCCCCCTTAAATGATGGCAGTTTGCCCCTGGGAAACTGTCAACCTGGATATGTTCATCCTTAAAAGTAGGGATAGCCGAAAGATTCTTGTCCCCCAGTACCACTATGGGTTTCACTACGTCTAGATTCCAATCATGTATTTTCCTCCAACAGGTCGGATGGATAACGGGCTCCTCTCTGAGGAGGACCTTTGGCTGTGACTGGCTGAGAGCGTGACGGTAAGTAGGGTCAAGGGGAAGGGAAAGGGGGAGGGGGGAGGAGGGAGGGTTGGGGTGAGGTATGGGGAAGGAGGGGTTGGGGTTAGGATAAGGGGTCAGGGAGGGGTTAAGTCCCCTTTCCTCCGCCATGGGGTTTGGGGAGGGGGGAGGGTTAAGTATAGGGAAGGGAGGGTTGGGGTTAGGGTTCAGGGTCAGGGTGGGATTAGGACCCCTTAGATCCACCTCGGTGTCACTCAGCCGCGTCAACAGCACTTTGGGAGAGAAACTGGTCTCCAATCCTGCGGGTGGGCTGGCAATAGCCAAGCCAATTGCCACCTCACTGCCACTACTGGGGGCAACTTGGACCCTCTCCCTCACAATTTCAGAGGCCCCAGATGTGTTGTTCAGGGCCTCCTTAAAGGTAAGTAAGGTAGTTCCAATTGTGCTTAACCCATGTGACCCTTTGATGTTCTTTGTTTTACCCACAGGAGATGTTCCAGAGGCCTCTAAAGTTTCCCTCATCCCTACCAAAGGTAAGTATCCATGCCCCTGGGCGACAACACTGATGGGGGGCCCCAGCCTGGTTGGGGCTGTGCCCCCTCTCCCTGTGGATGCAGGCAATGGTGGAAAGGCCTCCGGATCTGGTTGGAGGGTTTGAGAAGATGGACTTTCTCCCGGGGAGGTAAGTATATCCCGCAATGTTTTCACTGATGTTGTTGTGAATTTGCGTTTATATCTCAACCTGCCCCAGCCCACCGCCAATCGGAAAGCCTCCTCATCCATCACAGGTAAGTCGCTCAGTAAAAAGACCAGCAAATCATCATAATGACGTTTTAAAATTTCCAGGTTCCCCTCTAACCATTTGTTGGTGTTGATTTTCACCTTACTGGTGGTTTCAGACGAGGGGGACGCAGGCTTAATAAAAGTTGTTAATTTATTAACCTGCCTCTGCATCCCTCTTGGACAGGACCCCTTGGAGATGGAATCATCCAGGATCTCTGTGTGATGCAGAGCTTGGAGAAGTTTAAAATAGATTTTGGCCAGTGGGACATTCAGGCATTTGGGATGGTTTCTCCCGTTTCCTGTTTCTGTTGGTCCCACTTCCATACTCCTTATAAAAAGTAAAACCGCTAAAACTGCTAAAAGTATTTCTAAAATGTCTCAATAAAATTGTTTAGACATAAATAAAGTGCATCTATTGCCTATGGTATAGGGTTAGGGTTAGGGTTAGGTTTGTGGAAGTCTTAGCCCAATTTTGGGCTAGAGTTGCACTGGCACAAGTCTCATGTTTTTATTTGATGGTTTTTTTTATCCCCAGAAAAAAGGTGAAGAGGAGGATTATGTTCCCATAAAGGTAGGTATCCAGGTAGGTATACAGGTAAGTAAAAATTCATATCCTGTACTCGAGATCCCTATTGATCTTTTTCCTTTTGTTTCCTTTTCCATAGGTACCCTTTTCCCCCTGCTGGTCATTTCAGGTAAGTAGAAATATGTATGTATGATCCCTGGTAGTATTAATGTATAATATTTTATTTCTCTCCCCAGGAATCTTTCATCTACCCCCCGGAAATCAGCCGGGAATACGTAACCCTTTACATCATTAGATGATCAATCCATAATTTCAGCATTCTATGTGCAGTTCCAGGAGTCCAAAGGACCGGATCCTGTTCTGTGACCCGGAATCGGATTCTATCCAGTTCAGGTATTGGCTGGAAGGGAGAAATATTATCAATTTTGATATTAAGAGTCTCCAATAATTTTTGTTGGTCTAAATCTAGTCTGTCGGAGAAAGTGATGAGTGGCATATAGGCGGCAGCCCTGGGAAAAGCTTTGCCACAGGACTGCCCGAGCTGCCGCACTTGCTTCCAGGTAGTGCTGGCCCTCTGTCTGTCTAGACAGTTCCCCAGACCCACAGACAGAATCACGTGTTTCACGTCTGGGTTTGGTGTTAGTTTCTCTAGCACCCCCCTTAGGTGAAGACAGTTAGCCTCAGGAAAACTGTCGACCTGGATGTTCTCATCCTGAAAAGTAGGGATGGCCGAGAGGTTGGTATCACCCAACACCAATATGGGTTTAATTACCTCTAAATTCCACTCATATATCTTTCTCCTGCAGATGGGATGGATCGTTGGCTCCAGCCGCAAGGAGAGTTCCGGAGGCAACTGACGGTCAGTGAGCAGGTCAGTGGGGTCAAGGGGAGGGGGGAGGGGATAAGGGGAGGGGGGGGGAGGGTTGGGATTAGGCATGGGAAAGGAGGGGTTGGGGTTAGGATCAGGGGTCAGGAAGCCCCTAGTTCCCACCATGGGATTTGGTGGGGGGGGAGGGGTGGGGTTGGAAATGGGGAAGGAAAGGTTGGGGTTAGGAGGTGGGGTAGGGGCAGAATTAGGACCCCTTTTGTCCACCAAACTGTCACTCAAACGCTTCAGCATCACTTTGGGATGCCAACTGATCTCCACTGTAGGGGGCGGGTTGGTATTAGCCGGGCTAGTTACCACCTCACTGCTACTACTGGGGCCAACTTGAACCCTCTCCCTCACAATTTCGGAGACCCCAGATGTAATATTTAGGGCCTCTTTAAAGGTAAGTAGGGAGGTCTCAGCTGTGCTTAACCCATGTAACAGTTTTTTGTTCTTTCTTTTCCCCACAGGAGATGTTCCAGAGGTCACCGGAATTCCCCCTGTTCCCACTGAAGGTAAGTGTCCATCCCCCTGGGTGACTACACCGGTGTCGGAGTCCTCCTCTATTGGAGTTAGGACCCCCGTATCCATGGACGCAGGCAATGGTGGGAAGTCCTCTGGACTCATCGGACGGTGGGCCGGAGAAGGTGGATCTTCTCCTGGAGAGGTAAGTAATTCCCGCAATGTTTTCACTGATGATATTGTGAATTTGCGTTTATATCTCAACCTTCCCCAGCCCACCGCCACTCGAAGAGCCTCCTCATCCATCCCAGGTAAGTCACCCAGTAAGAAAACCAACATATCATTATAATGACATTTTAAAATTTCCAGGTTCCCCTCTAACCACTTATTGGTGTTGATTTTCACCTTGGTGGTGGTGTTAAGAGAGGGAGACGCAGGTTTAATAAATGTTGTTAACTTATTAACCTGTCTTTGCATCCCTTTCGGGCAGGATCCTTTAGAGATGGAATTATCCAGGATCTCTGTATGATGCAAGGCCTGGAGAATTTTAAAATATCTTTTAGCCAGTGGGACGTTCAGATATTTGGGTTTATTTCCCCCATTTTCCGTTGGTCCCACTTCCATACTCCCTGGTAAAACTGAAACCGCTAAAATTGCTAAAAGTATGTCTAAAATGTCTCAATAAAAATTGTTCAGACAAATAAAATGCATCTACTACCTATGGTGTTTTCCTATTTAGTCCTTTAAATTGCAGATAGAAAATGATTGGCTTTTAGAAAAGCCTTTCTAAAAAGAGCCCTTACTATAAGGGTTGTCTTTTTTTGCCCCAATGACACCTGTGCAGGGTAAAGATGGCCCCTTCCTTGGTCAGTCCCTTTAGAACTGCACACTGTGCTTTTTGAACAAAAGGTTCCAAACCAGGAATAAGGTAAGTGCACCACACACCCACACACACACAAAGAGGGAACTGAGCCAACCAGGGTTTTTTCTCCCCTGCTCATAAAGTGCCAAGTACTGGGTGCAAAGATCTGCAACTGTTTATTTAAAACAAAGGACTAAAAAAAGTTCAAAGATGGACTGGGTCCACTCTGAATAAAACCATAGGATAAAATGCACTCTAAAAGTTTTTGCCCCCCATAAAAGAGTAAAAGAGTAAAATAATAAAAGAGAGAGCTCCTAACGTTTCACCTTCACAAGGCTTCCTCAGAGGAGAACTGAGTTGGATGAGGCAGACAGGAAGTTAAGTAGTGGAGGAGGGGAGGGGGCTTGGCCACTTCCTGTGGTTTCTATTGGCCAATCTGCCATACCCCTCTCACACCTTCTTGTGTTCAATCAAGGCTTAATTAGGCCCAACACTTTCTTTGTAAAAGTTACCAATAACTTAATTCCTATCTAAAACCTCCAAAGATAGAGCAAGGGGGAATTTAAAATTATTTTCCAAAAAATAAAACACTAGACTAGGCTCTGGCTGGGTTAGGTTTGTGGAAGTCTTAGCCCAATTTTGGGCTAGAGTTGCACTGGCACAAGTCTCATGTTTTTATTTGATGGTTTTTTTTATCCCCAGAAAAAAGGTGAAGAGGAGGATTATGTTCCCATAAAGGTAGGTATCCAGGTAGGTATACAGGTAAGTAAAAATTCATATCCTGTACTCGAGATCCCTATTGATCTTTTTCCTTTTGTTTCCTTTTCCATAGGTACCCTTTTCCCCCTGCTGGTCATTTCAGGTAAGTAGAAATATGTATGTATGATCCCTGGTAGTATTAATGTATAATATTTTATTTCTCTCCCCAGGAATCCTTCATCTACCCCCCGGAAATCAGCCGGGAATACGTAACCCTTTACATCATTAGATGATCAATCCATAATTTCAGCATTCTATGTGCAGTTCCAGGAGTCCAAAGGACCGGATCCTGTTCTGTGACCCGGAATCGGATTCTATCCAGTTCAGGTATTGGCTGGAAGGGAGAAATATTATCAATTTTGATATTAAGAGTCTCCAATAATTTTTGTTGGTCTAAATCTAGTCTGTCGGAGAAAGTGATGAGTGGCATATAGGCGGCAGCCCTGGGAAAAGCTTTGCCACAGGACTGCCCGAGCTGCCGCACTTGCTTCCAGGTAGTGCTGGCCCTCTGTCTGTCTAGACAGTTCCCCAGACCCACAGACAGAATCACGTGTTTCACGTCTGGGTTTGGTGTTAGTTTCTCTAGCACCCCCCTTAGGTGAAGACAGTTAGCCTCAGGAAAACTGTCGACCTGGATGTTCTCATCCTGAAAAGTAGGGATGGCCGAGAGGTTGGTATCACCCAACACCAATATGGGTTTAATTACCTCTAAATTCCACTCATATATCTTTCTCCTGCAGATGGGATGGTTAGGGTTAGGGTTAGGGTTAGGTTTGGCAATAGTGACGAGGAAACACCCTGTGGGACCCCGACGGGACCACAGTTCAGGTGAGACCCCATTATGGCACGCGCACCTGAAAACCCTCTCACTCCAACCCCTGAAATGGAATAAAGAATATATTCTAAAGGTCTAAAAGAACTGATTTGCAAGCACTAGTCTGTCGGCTCAAGAGCTAAACAATAGGAGTCTGACAGTATTAGCATCCCACAGGGTTGACATACTGTTGTCCGAAGACTTTCCTCCTAATATTGAACCAAAATACTGAAGTATGGACCGGAAATTCTTTGGGTGGGGGTGGCGGGGGGAAAGAGCTGGAGGGTGGTGAGAGGGGGGGGGGGGGGGGAAGAGAGCTGAAGGGTGGTGCGGAAAGGGGTGGGGAAAACAATGAGGGAAGTGTGAGAATATATATATATCTATGATATGACCATACAGAGTCGACACCCACGGGGCGAGGAACACTGTTGCCCACAGGGCTTTAGTCAGCCTCTACCTACCATCCAAGGGGAAATTCCCAGGATGGGAGGAGAGAGTAAAATAAAGTGGGGGGGGGCGGGGGCGGGGAAAGGGGTGGGGGGGGCGGGGGTTGGCCGGGGGCGGGGAAAGGGGTGGGGGGTGGCGGGGAGCGAGAAGGGAGTGTGGGGGGGGGTTTGGGGAGGTGTTGAGAGGAATCATAGTCTTCATCCAATATCCTGTGTCAAAGTCTTCTTCAAATGTTGTTGTCAAACCTGACCTTTCCATTAGTCTTCATCCAATGTCCAAGTCCTCTTCAACTGTTGTGCTTTCTTGTTGTCAAACCTGACCTTTTTAGCAAATAGGAGCCCATCAGCATTAACATCCCTCTGGATGATATACCATCGTCTCAAGACTTCAACCCTCCTATTGCTAAAATAAATACAGCTGTCACAGCGTTTGTCAGTCAAGTAGAAGTGAGATTTAACGCCAAATGTGAGAATCTAAATTGTGGAATCACATCATCAGTAGTATACCTAGGATCATTGGGTGTTTCGGCCTTCGAAACACTAGACACCCTCACCATTGGCAGGCCCACCAGGGTTGATCAAATCCCCAGTGTGTGATTCCAGTCCAATTGGTACGTCAACACCTGAATTTTGTAAAAAAAAGTCCAGTCCACAGAGAAACCGTCCCACCCGATGTTGTTCTGAGAAGAAATGGGAAAAACTAACAGAATGCCCAGACGCCTCAACTCAAAGCGACTTTCCGATAAACTAGCGACTTTAACATTAAAAAGCAATTTTACTAATAAAAACCTAGCAGACAATAAAATATTCATGTCAATAATAATACCTACCTGAGCTGCTTCACAATAAGACAACATGAATGTCAATAATAATAATACTTACCTGTCCTAGGAATAAAAGAGGGTTAGGATAGAAAGCAGGGTTAGGTTTAGGAGAGAAAGAGAGACCCACCAGGGGTCTAGGGTTGGGGTTAGGATAGGGTGTAGGTGGGGTTAGGGTAGGGAGAGAGGGGGGGGGGGGGGGGGGGTTGGGTTTAGGCAAGAGTTGGAGAAAGAAAATAGAGCAGTGACCCATAGTGTAGACACCCACGGAAGGCAGAGAAAGACTAGGAAAAGTAGAAAAGCGTGAGTAACATACACTCCCCATCCCAAGATTGTTCTAAAATGGAGAAATCCTGTAGAGAGCTTGAGTGAAGAATTCCTGTGTCGTCCTGTCCAGAGTGTTGGCAAAAAACATCTTCCGAGTGATTATCAAAACTTAATTAAAATCGTTCTCAGACTCCGAATCACCATAGAGGTTAAGACCAACATAATCCAGAAGCCCAGAGCCAGCAGTCTCACAGAGAAATCATGTTACACAAGCACATCCCTACTCTGAACAATAATACAACCCAGACCACCAAAGCCCGCAAAGTGGTTGAGGTCACATCCGATCTTCCCCAGCACCAACAATGCAGACCGTGATGTCCAATCAATGCCCTGACAGATGACCGCCGGCTAGCCTGACATCAGGATCACATCCGATATACCCGATGCCCACCGCCACTCCAGGCAGTCACCCGAGACCACGTCCCATGACAAGGCCCAAGATCAGAATCACTGTAGAGGGCTGAGAGCCCAGCAGTGAGTCCAGGTGGTTCAGAGAGTATGGTTTTAGCCCATGAGACAAAATAAACTCAAGAGACACCGGCTCAGGCCTCAATGGACAGATGGTCATGATTCCAGGAGTACAGAGTCGGTCTAAATCCGGATCCCGTTAGTCTTCATCCAACATCCCGTGTCCAAGTCTTCTTCAACCGCTGTGTTTTCTTGTTGTCAAAACTGACCTTTTCAATAAATGGGAGCCCATCAGTCTTCATCCAATATCCTGTGTCCAATTCTTCTTCAACTGCTGTGTTTTCTTGTTGGCAACCTGACCTTTTCAGCAAATAGGAGCCCATCAGTCTTCATCCAACATCCCGTGTCCAAGTCTTCTTCCAATATCCCGTGTCCAAGTCTTCTTCAACTGTTGTGTTTTCTTGTTGTCAAACCTGACCTTTTTAATAAATGGGAGCCCATCAGTCTTCATCCAATATCCTGTGTCCAATTCTTCTTCAACTGCTGTGTTTTCTTGTTGGCAACCTGACCTTTTCAGCAAATAGGAGTCCATCAGTCTTCATCCAACATCCCGTGTCCAAGTCTTCTTCAACTGCTGTTGTTTCCTTGTTGTCAAACCTGACCTTTTTAATAAATGGGAGCCCATCAGTCTTCATCCAACCTCCTGTGTCCAAGTCTTCTTCAACTGCTGTTGTTTCCTTGTTGTCAAACCTGACCTTTTTAATAAATGGGAGCCCATCAGTCTTCATCCAACATCCTGTGTCCAAGTCTTCTTCAATTGTTGTTTCCTTGTTGTCAAACCTGACCTTTTTAGCAAATAGGAGCCCATCGGCATAAACATCCCTCTGGATGATATACCACTCTAACACTGCCTATTGCTAAAATAAATATAGCTGTCACAGCGTCTGTCAGTCAAGAAGAAGTGAGAATTAAAGCCAAATGTGAGTCTAAATTGTGGAATCACATCATCAGTAGTATACCCAGGATCATTGGGTGTTTCGGCCTTCGAAACACTAGACACCCTCACCATAGGCAGGCCCACCAGGGTTGATCAAATCCCCAGTGTGTGATTCCAGTCCAATTGGTACGTCAACACCTGAATTTTGTAAAAAAGTCCAGTCCACAGAGAAACCGTCCCACCCAATGCTGTTCTGAGAAGAAATGGGAAAAACTAACAGAATGCCCAGACGCCTCAACTCAAAGCGACTTTCCAATAAACTAGCGACTTTAACATTAAAAAGCAATTTTACTAATAAAAACCTAGCAAACAATAAAATATTCATGTCAATAATAATACCTACCTGAGCTGCTTCACAATAAGACAACATGAATGTCAATAATAATAATACTTACCTGTCCTAGGAATAAAAGAGGGTTAGGATAGAAAGCAGGGTTAGGTTTAGGAGAGAAAGAGAGACCCACCAGGGGTCTAGGGTTGGGGTTAGGATAGGGTGCAGGTGGGGTTAGGGTAGGGAGAGAGGGGGGGTTTGGAGAGAGGGGGGGTTGGGTTTAGGCAAGAGAAGGAGAAGGAAAATAGAGCAGTGACTCGTACAGTGCAGACACCCACAGGGCGAATGACACTGCTGCCCACAGGGCTTGAGTCGAAATCTCCCGCCCTCCCCAAAGGAATCAATCCCAAGGGGCGGAAGGCAGAGACAGACTAGGAAGAGTAGAAAACAGTGAGCAAAACACATTCCCCCTCCCAAAATAACCTCTTGAGTGAACAAATCCTGCAGAAAGCTTGATTGATTGAGGAAGTCTTGTGCCGTCCCGTTCAGAGTGTTGTGAAAAGTCCTGTGTAATCTTGTCCAGAGTGTTGTGAAAAATCTAAACTTAGAAGAGCAAAGCCACAGGCCTTCTCACAAAAATTGTCTTCATCTTCTTGAGGCAATATAAGAATTAATATAAGAATTAAGAGTGGAAATGGAAAGGGGACGATAGGAGCAAGTCGGGCCAAGGCCCCGGCAAGGTTAGGTGTGGTAGTAATAACGAGGAAACACCCTGTGGGACCCCGACGGGACCACAGTACTGGTGAGACCCCATTTAGGCACGCGCACCTGAAACCCAACTCACTCCGTCCCCCTGGAATGAATAAATGAGCAAGAGTCTGTTTTATAGGCTCCTCCTTCTCTACTGCCAGTCACATTGGCCAATAGAAGTAGTATTAACATCCCACAGGGATACAGTTGTCCGAAGACTTTCCAAAATGTAATTAAAAAATGTAATTAAAACCGTTCTCAGACTCAGAATCCCCGTAAAGGTTAAGACCAACGTCATCCAGAAGCCCAGGGCCAGCAGTCTCACAGAGAAATCATGTAACACAAGCACATCCCTACTCTGAACAATAATACAACCCAGACCACCAAAGCCTGCAAAGTGGTTGAGGTCACATCCGATCTTCCCCAGCACCAACAATGCAGACCGTGATGCCCAATCAATGCCCTGACAGATGACCGCCGGCTAGCCTGACACCAGGATCACATCCGATATACCCGATGCCCACCGCCACTCCAGGCAGTCACCCGAGACCACGTCCCATGACAAGGCCCAAGATCAGGATCACTGTAGAGGGCTGAGAGCCCAGCAGTGAGTCCAGGTGGTTCAGAGATTATGGTTTTAGCCCATGAGACAAAATAAACTCAAGAGACACCGGCCCAGGCCTCAATGGACCGAAGGTCATGATTCAATGAGTACAGAGTCGGTCCAAATCCGGATCCCGCCGGTCTTCATCCAACATCCCGTCTCCAAGTCCTCTTCAACTGCTGTTGTTTCCTTGTTGTCAAACCTGACCTTTTTAATGAATGGGAGCCCATCAGTCTTCATCCAATATCCTGTGTCCAAGTCTTCTTCAACTGCTGTTGTTTCCTTGTTGTCAAACCTGACCTTATTAATAAATGGGAGCCCATCAGTCTTCATCCAACATCCTGTGTCCAAGTCTTCTTCAATTGTTGTTTCCTTGTTGTCAAACCTGACCTTTTTAGCAAATAGGAGCCCATCGGCATAAACATCCCTCTGGATGATACACCACTCTAACACTGCCTATTGCTAAAATAAATACAGCTGTCACAGCGTCTGTCAGTCAAGAAGAAGTGAGAATTAAAGCCAAATGTGAGTCTAAATTGTGGAATCACATCATCAGTAGTATACCCAGGATCATTGGGTGTTTCGGCCTTCGAAACACTAGACACCCTCACCATAGGCAGGCCCACCAGGGTTGATCAAATCCCCAGTGTGTGATTCCAGTCCAATTGGTACGTCAACACCTGAATTTTGTAAAAAAAAGTCCAGTCCACAGAGAAACCGTCCCACCCGATGTTGTTCTGAGAAGAAATGGGAAAAACTAACAGAATGCCCAGACGCCTCAACTCAAAGCGACTTTCCGATAAACTAGCGACTTTAACATTAAAAAGCAATTTTACTAATAAAAACCTAGCAGACAATAAAATATTCATGTCAATAATAATACCTACCTGAGCTGCTTCACAATAAGACAACATGAATGTCAATAATAATAATACTTACCTGTCCTAGGAATAAAAGAGGGTTAGGATAGAAAGCAGGGTTAGGTTTAGGAGAGAAAGAGAGACCCACCAGGGGTCTAGGGTTGGGGTTAGGATAGGGTGTAGGTGGGGTTAGGGTAGGGAGAGAGGGGGGGGGGGGGGGGGTTGGGTTTAGGCAAGAGTTGGAGAAAGAAAATAGAGCAGTGACCCATAGTGTAGACACCCACGGAAGGCAGAGAAAGACTAGGAAAAGTAGAAAAGCGTGAGTAACATACACTCCCCATCCCAAGATTGTTCTAAAATGGAGAAATCCTGTAGAGAGCTTGAGTGAAGAATTCCTGTGTCGTCCTGTCCAGAGTGTTGGCAAAAAACATCTTCCGAGTGATTATCAAAACTTAATTAAAATCGTTCTCAGACTCCGAATCACCATAGAGGTTAAGACCAACATAATCCAGAAGCCCAGAGCCAGCAGTCTCACAGAGAAATCATGTTACACAAGCACATCCCTACTCTGAACAATAATACAACCCAGACCACCAAAGCCCGCAAAGTGGTTGAGGTCACATCCGATCTTCCCCAGCACCAACAATGCAGACCGTGATGTCCAATCAATGCCCTGACAGATGACCGCCGGCTAGCCTGACATCAGGATCACATCCGATATACCCGATGCCCACCGCCACTCCAGGCAGTCACCCGAGACCACGTCCCATGACAAGGCCCAAGATCAGAATCACTGTAGAGGGCTGAGAGCCCAGCAGTGAGTCCAGGTGGTTCAGAGAGTATGGTTTTAGCCCATGAGACAAAATAAACTCAAGAGACACCGGCTCAGGCCTCAATGGACAGATGGTCATGATTCCAGGAGTACAGAGTCGGTCTAAATCCGGATCCCGTTAGTCTTCATCCAACATCCCGTGTCCAAGTCTTCTTCAACCGCTGTGTTTTCTTGTTGTCAAAACTGACCTTTTCAATAAATGGGAGCCCATCAGTCTTCATCCAATATCCTGTGTCCAATTCTTCTTCAACTGCTGTGTTTTCTTGTTGGCAACCTGACCTTAGGGTTAGGGTTAGGGTTAGGGTTAGGTAAGGGGAATAACTAGGTAAAAAAATAATAATTTCACCCAGGGTGCACGGGCACAGGGACTAAACCTATGTAGAAACCCATAGTGAAAAATTAGAAGATTAAGGAAGAAAAAAAAAAAAAAAAAAAAAAGGGGGGAGGGAAAAGAATAAGAAAACATACAAGAAGATAGGGTAGGGGAAAAAAATAAAATAAAATTCACAGTAGAAAAAAGTGCTCCAGATAAGAATATTAAAAAGTGCTTAATTAATGAGGGGTACCAGGTGGGGAAAGGTTATGGTTAGGGCTGGGGGGATGGGGAAGAGCAGAAAGAAGGAGGGGTCAAGGGAGGGAGGGGGGGGGGGGAGAGAAGGGGGGGGGGAGAAAGGCAGGAAAGGAAAGGGAAGGGGAGGTTGAGTTTAGGCAAAGAAAAGGGGAAAAGGGGGGGTAGGTTGGGTTGTGGTTAGGGTCAGGGAAGTGGGGAAGGGAATACTAACAAAAGGGGGAGGGGAAAAGGGGGAAATGGAAGGTTGGGTTTAGGCAGGAGGGAGAAGAAGGGAGAGGAGAGAGAGAGAAAAACCAAAGAGAGAAGGAAAGCAGGTATGGTTAAGGGGGAGGAATAAGAGGGAGAGTGGGAGGTGTGTGGGGTGTGTTGGTGTAAGAGGAATACAGGCCCTGCAGGGATAAATCCTGGGACAAGGAAGGAACAGAGAAGGCCCGACTGTAAGTCTTTCGTATGCCTCACTAATAAATAACAAAGTTAATTCATCAATAAATAAATAAATATAAATACAAACCAAATCATAAGATAAATGAGAAATAAGACCTAGTGAAGTGCCACAAAAACATTTTTTCACACAAGAAACACACAAAAAATTATATATATAAAAAAAGTGCTTGATAGGTCTGTTTCCCAATATCAGTTATTGTAAATAAATTCATAAAAGGTTAGGGTTAGGGTTAGGGTTAGGGTTAGGGTTAGGGTTAGGTTTCAGAAAGGTCTCAACCCATTACTGGGTGGGAGTTTGCGCTGGCGCAAGTACAATGTCCTTGATTGCTATGCTTTATTATTCCCTTAGAAAAAGTAAAGCAGGAAATTTGTAATCTATCAATATATAAGAAGAATTGAAGGTGTTTTTCAGGTAAGTCTTGAGGTAGGTTTTACACAATCTATTCTAAGGTGAGTACTATTGGTTCTTCTAGGTATTATTATGTATAATTTTTGTAAACAATGTTTTAACTGTTTTTCTTCTCCCTAGGAATCCATCCTTTCACCGAGAACTGTGATTGGCCGCTTGTCATCAATTCGCTCCACACGGTAAGTATTTTTGAGTATTTGTTACAGTAAAAATTAATAAGTGCAACTGTAATTTGGAGTTGGGATTCAACCATATTGCAGGGCAACCAAGCCTATCCACACAAATATAATAAATCAAAATTCATAGTATCATATTACAACAAGAAATATATATTTTAACATATATATATAAGAAAACTTGACAATATGGGAATCCCAAAAGGTCCGTATGAGCTACCGATACTCTCCAGGCGGAGTCGAACTGTATCCTCCTACCTCTACTTTACTGTATATCACAAAGGGACATGTAATACATTTTAATATTTTTCATTCAGACCCAACGGGTCGATGGTTTTCAATAAATGTATCCATGTTCTTTCTGCTTTTTGTCTTACAGCTCTGGACCAATCCTTCTGGCTTTCCAGTCCTTCAATTCTCATATTTAAAACCCCATGTGCTATAAAATGTCTATATAGGACCGTATCTTCATTCCCTCTCCTGACTTGGTATTTATGTTGTGTAAGGCGAGTTTGCATGGCGTGTTTAGTTTCCCCTATGTATAGTTTTTGGCACCTCGCACACCTAATGGCATAGACCGTATTAGGAGTCCCAAAAGCTATTTGGTTCCTAATCGGTACCCCTCTACCTGAATACCTATTCCCAATATAGGTATTCCAGTTAAAGTGATTATTTTCCTCGGGAGATACCGCCGGTTTTCCATTTAGGTTGGAATGCACCAGTCTATCCTTGAGATTCTTGTTTCTCCTATATGCAGAAATTAGTTTAAAACGCCCCAAGTCTCCCAAGTCTGCCTGGGCCTGTTGGAAATGAAGCCTCAATTGACCACCCAAACGTCCCAAAGGTTGTGAGTATGTTGTCACCACAGGTATCATTTCTTTAGCTTCCCTCTCCACCACATACCTTCCATTCACTTCGAATATTGTTCTTACTTCCTGTTTTATTTCCCTCAGGAACCGCCGAGAGTAACCCCGAGGCCTGAGGGCTTTAAACAGGATGGATGTCGCCTCCTCCACATCACTCAGGTAAGTACAAATACGATGGAATCTTATTAACTGTGATTTTACTAGTCCTCTGTAGGTATGTTTAGGATGATAGCTCTGTTTGTGAAGCAAGGCATGTCTATCGGTCTCCTTAAAGAAGACTTTTGTAGCTAAAGTTTTATTGGCTTCCAAACCGGGTATAAAGAAAACCTGTGTGTCTAAGAACTCCAGTTTTTCCTTTTGGATGTTATGTGTAATTGTAATTGTGGGATGATGAGAGTTCAAAATATCTAAAAACACTAAAAATTGCTCCATGTCCCCTTCCCAGATGCCGAAGATGTCATCCAGGTACCTAAAGTACAGCGAAGGTAGGTGAGCACACTTTAAAAAGGCTGATTCCTCCCAGCCACACATATAAAGGTTGGCGTAGGCTGGGGCAAATTTCTTGCCCATCGCCGTGCCATGGATCTGCAAATAGTGCTTTTTGTTGAACTCAAAATCATTACGAGAGAGGCTTATTTCCAATAGTTCTAAAATGTAATCGTCAGGCCGCCCAGAGACAGGGAATTTACTAAAAGCAGCTCGAACTGACTGTAAGCCCAGAGTCGTGTCTATGTTGGTATATAGAGAGTTAATGTCTATAGAAAATAGAAAGGCATCTGCAGAAACTGAAATATTCCCAACTTTCTCAACAAAATCATACGTGTCTTTAACAAAGGACGCATGTCTTTGTGAAAGTGGGTTTATGTGAAAGTCCAGAAATTCTGCGATGTTTGATGACTCCGAACCACAGTCACTAACAATAGGTCTACCACAAGGAATTTGACCAGGGACGGTCCACTTATCCAGGGCTTTATGTATCTTCGGCAGCAGATAGAACAGCCTCGGTCTTGGGACGTCCGGTCCCAACAGGTAGGTCATTTGCTTTAATGTTATTATTTTTTCCTGATACATTTTACATAGAATGTTTTTAATCATGTTTTGTGTTTCAGGTTGCATAGAGTGGAGCAGCGGCGCATAATGATTCCTGTTGGTAAGTTGTCTATCTGCCTCCAAAAGATATTGAGTCCTATCCATTATTACTATTAGTGAGCCCTTGTCTGCCGGTTTGATGACAATAGCTGGATTGTTTGCCAGAGTGTTAATGGCTTGCAGTTCTACTGTATTCAAATTATGATTTATTTCCGGTTTTGGTCTGTAGCGTTTCAAGCATTCCAGATCTTTTTGGACAAGGGTTTCAACAGGAGCTGCCACCTCCCGTGGTACCCAACTGGATGGATCAGTGAAAGGTACGTGAGGGAAGTGGCTCTCATATTTGAAATGATCTAATAATTTCAATCTCCTGTGATAGGTGTGGAGGTCCCTGCGTAGTTCCCTGCGGTCGGGCTGCTTTGGAGTAGGGATGAAGGTAAGTCCCAATTCCAGCACCCTCATCTCAACCTCACTGAGTCTGTAAGACCTCGAGAGGTTCATGATGTTAGATACGGGAGTTGTGTTGTCACACTCCTCTCCCTCTAAAAGTTTAAATGGTCCCTCCATAAATTAAAGATCCTATCGGCAGTTTCAGGTGTCCAGTGGACTGGATCGTGTTGCATCACCCGAAAGTGACGCTCTTCCAAAACAGGTAAGAAGTGGCATCTTTCAAAAATTATTGTGTTTAATTTCCTCAACAGGCTCTGCTGGTTCTTACTCAGCCGATCAGAAAAGTGGATCTGCGCCACATACACTGTGGCATGTGGGAACACCCTCTTGCAGACCCGTAATAGTCCCTGAAGCTGTTTCAGTGCAGTGTCTGGTTCCTGTTCAGAAAGACAGTTGACTAGGCCTACCGAGAGTAACACCTTCTCTGTTTCCAGGTGGGGTGTAAGCTTTGCTATTACCCCTCTCAGATGTTCACAGTTGGCTCCCGGAAAACTGTCTACTTGGATGTTAGCATCTTCAAAGGTAGGTATTTTGGAGAGATTAGAGTCTCCTACAACTATTACGGGTTTTAAGACCTCCAAGTTCCAATCATTTATTTTTCTCCGCCTGTTAGGATGTCTAACGGGTTCCCTCCGACGGGTGGACGTGGACGGCGGCTGGCAGCACGGATTCAGGTAAGTGGGATCTGGGGAATTGGGGGAGGGGGGGAGGGGAGGGGAAAGGTTGGGGTTAGGAATGGAGGGGGGAGGGTTGAGGTTAGGACCAGGGGTCTGGACCAGGATAGGCCTCCCATCAGTTCCCATAGAGGCACTGGGTTTAAGGATGGAAGGGGGAGGGAAAGGGATGGGGGTGGGGGTGGGGTTGGGGTTAGGGGCAGGGGACGGAAAGGGAATAAGGGTGGGGTTGGGGTTAGGGGCAGGGGACAGGAAAGGAATAGAAGCCCCAGAAAACCCCTTAGATGAATCGGGTTGGGATGTTGGGGGCAAGATGGGGGTAGAATCCCCAACCGTCCTTGTCGTCCCATCCCGCCGTACCACTGCCAGCCCAGGACAGTTATTCTGATCCTGTGATACTGGGGAAGAAGTGATGCTATCTGTGGTAAAGGCCACCGCACCATTGACAGTCGGGGGATGCAGATTTGACCCTTCAACCTCCATCTCTGTGTCCCCCCATGGAGGACCCTGTGCAGCCTCTTCATCTGAGGAGGAATCCTCCATTCGGAGATCAAAAGAGATGGGGTTTAAAGGTGACCCCTCCAAAACCGTCCCATTCTCCCTAGGTGTTAATAGGGCCTCCCTATAGGTAAGTGGAGTAGTCTTGGTAGTAGATGTTATGGATCCTATTACCGACTGTCTAACATTGTGTACTTCCACCACAGTAGACCGTCTCGAGGACCCTGGAGTCATCCCCCCTTCCCCCCCAGGTAAGTATTTGTTCCCACGGATGGGGATGTCTTGAGGACTCAACTGAGCAACGGAGGACTGCCCAAGGGGATCCAACACAGGATGCCCCTGGCTACCTGTTGGAGGTCGTGACCTGCTCAGGTTGGACCTCTGTTTCCTAGGGGCTAGTGTCCCCTGGATGTAGGGGGTCTGTCCCCTAGCTCCCTCAGCAACAGGTAGAGGTGGGAAGCAACCACTGTCAAGGCTTGGTGGGGTTGGAGAAGATGATATTTCTCCTGGGGCTATTAGCATTGTCCGCAATGTGTCCACAGATGTATTTGTGAATTTACGTTTATACCGTAGCTTGCTCCAACCCACCGCCACCTGCAGGGCCTTCTCGTCCAGTACAGGTAAGTCCCCCAGAATTGCCCCCATCACTTCATCATAATGAACCCGTAAGATCTCTAAGTTCCCCTCCAACCACCTTTGAGTGTTAAGTTTAACTTTTTCAGTGGTATTCAAGGAGGGTGAAGATGGTTTGATGAAAGATGCCAATTTGTTGACCTGTTTTTTCATCCCAACAGGACAAGATCCTGTTAGAATTGATTGATCCAGAATTTCAGAGTGGTGTAATGCCTGTAGGAGTTTGAAATATTTTTTGGAGAGTGGAATGTTGAGATTATTAATTCTCTCATTACCACCCCTTCTCCCTAAGGCTTCCCCCCTTCCAGTTGGGGTGGGGGGGATCTGCCTATGGCCCCACTCCATTTCCCACTGAATAAACCGGAAACCACCCGATAGGGATCTCCAAATCCAGGCTGGTACCAAATTTTAAAATTATTTTCCAGTGTCTTAAAATGAATAAGTGCACAGACACTGAAGAAATCAATAGAATCTTATTTCATGTGGTCTATTCCTATAAGTCCCTTTAATTTTTTGCACATATAAAACTTTAGTTGCTTTTAAGAAAGCATTTTTTGGAGAACCTTTCCACTTAAAAAAGAGGAGGGAAAGGACTTTCTCCCTTGTTCCAGGAGTGACTATCTGGGTCAAAGTAGGTAAAACCCTCCCGTTCTGGCCAGATTATGACACTGCACACTGTGCTTTGAAATCAACACAAAGGCTCTGAGCCCAACACGTCAGTGCGTGAACACTCCAACTCACACACACACAAAAACCCAAAACCACCAAAGATTCTGGCCAGGTACAGAGGACCATCCACCATTGGCTCAGTGGTATCTCCTGGTGCAAGAATGTGCAAAAGAAATATTTTTTAAGAAAAGGGACCAAAAAAGTTCAAAGTAAAGTTATTTTACTTTGAATACAGCCGCATGAAAAAGTTTTTGCCCCCCAAGAGAATAAAAGATTAAGAAGTTTAAGAGATAAGAAATTTTAAAGAGGAGAAGTTCCTGATATTTCGCCTCATTGAGGCTTCTTCAGAGGATAAGTGTGACTGAGACAAACAGGAAGTTTAAAAAGGAGTTGGAGGGAGGGAGCTGGTCCACTTCCTGTGGATTCTGATTGGCTAACAGGACCCTCCCCTCACTCTCCCAATCAAGGTCCAATTATTCAATTTACCATCTATTGGAACTCATTAAATTAGAGTCCAATTGATACTCATTCAATTAGGACTTAATTGGTATTCACACTCCCAGTTGCAGGACCAATTAGCAGCATTGCTGATCTCAAAAACATCCAACAACCTTTCTCCCATCTGTAACTCACCAACACAATTAAAGAATGGGAAAATTTATAATAGATCAAAAGCAGAAGGCACTTGTACTAGGCTCTGGCTGGGTTAGGTTTCAGAAAGGTCTCAACCCATTACTGGGTGGGAGTTTGCGCTGGCGCAAGTACAATGTCCTTGATTGCTATGCTTTATTATTCCCTTAGAAAAAGTAAAGCAGGAAATTTGTAATCTATCAATATATAAGAAGAATTGAAGGTGTTTTTCAGGTAAGTCTTGAGGTAGGTTTTACACAATCTATTCTAAGGTGAGTACTATTGGTTCTTCTAGGTATTATTATGTATAATTTTTGTAAACAATGTTTTAACTGTTTTTCTTCTCCCTAGGAATCCATCCTTTCACCGAGAACTGTGATTGGCCGCTTGTCATCAATTCGCTCCACACGGTAAGTATTTTTGAGTATTTGTTACAGTAAAAATTAATAAGTGCAACTGTAATTTGGAGTTGGGATTCAACCATATTGCAGGGCAACCAAGCCTATCCACACAAATATAATAAATCAAAATTCATAGTATCATATTACAACAAGAAATATATATTTTAACATATATATATAAGAAAACTTGACAATATGGGAATCCCAAAAGGTCCGTATGAGCTACCGATACTCTCCAGGCGGAGTCGAACTGTATCCTCCTACCTCTACTTTACTGTATATCACAAAGGGACATGTAATACATTTTAATATTTTTCATTCAGACCCAACGGGTCGATGGTTTTCAATAAATGTATCCATGTTCTTTCTGCTTTTTGTCTTACAGCTCTGGACCAATCCTTCTGGCTTTCCAGTCCTTCAATTCTCATATTTAAAACCCCATGTGCTATAAAATGTCTATATAGGACCGTATCTTCATTCCCTCTCCTGACTTGGTATTTATGTTGTGTAAGGCGAGTTTGCATGGCGTGTTTAGTTTCCCCTATGTATAGTTTTTGGCACCTCGCACACCTAATGGCATAGACCGTATTAGGAGTCCCAAAAGCTATTTGGTTCCTAATCGGTACCCCTCTACCTGAATACCTATTCCCAATATAGGTATTCCAGTTAAAGTGATTATTTTCCTCGGGAGATACCGCCGGTTTTCCATTTAGGTTGGAATGCACCAGTCTATCCTTGAGATTCTTGTTTCTCCTATATGCAGAAATTAGTTTAAAACGCCCCAAGTCTCCCAAGTCTGCCTGGGCCTGTTGGAAATGAAGCCTCAATTGACCACCCAAACGTCCCAAAGGTTGTGAGTATGTTGTCACCACAGGTATCATTTCTTTAGCTTCCCTCTCCACCACATACCTTCCATTCACTTCGAATATTGTTCTTACTTCCTGTTTTATTTCCCTCAGGAACCGCCGAGAGTAACCCCGAGGCCTGAGGGCTTTAAACAGGATGGATGTCGCCTCCTCCACATCACTCAGGTAAGTACAAATACGATGGAATCTTATTAACTGTGATTTTACTAGTCCTCTGTAGGTATGTTTAGGATGATAGCTCTGTTTGTGAAGCAAGGCATGTCTATCGGTCTCCTTAAAGAAGACTTTTGTAGCTAAAGTTTTATTGGCTTCCAAACCGGGTATAAAGAAAACCTGTGTGTCTAAGAACTCCAGTTTTTCCTTTTGGATGTTATGTGTAATTGTAATTGTGGGATGATGAGAGTTCAAAATATCTAAAAACACTAAAAATTGCTCCATGTCCCCTTCCCAGATGCCGAAGATGTCATCCAGGTACCTAAAGTACAGCGAAGGTAGGTGAGCACACTTTAAAAAGGCTGATTCCTCCCAGCCACACATATAAAGGTTGGCGTAGGCTGGGGCAAATTTCTTGCCCATCGCCGTGCCATGGATCTGCAAATAGTGCTTTTTGTTGAACTCAAAATCATTACGAGAGAGGCTTATTTCCAATAGTTCTAAAATGTAATCGTCAGGCCGCCCAGAGACAGGGAATTTACTAAAAGCAGCTCGAACTGACTGTAAGCCCAGAGTCGTGTCTATGTTGGTATATAGAGAGTTAATGTCTATAGAAAATAGAAAGGCATCTGCAGAAACTGAAATATTCCCAACTTTCTCAACAAAATCATACGTGTCTTTAACAAAGGACGCATGTCTTTGTGAAAGTGGGTTTATGTGAAAGTCCAGAAATTCTGCGATGTTTGATGACTCCGAACCACAGTCACTAACAATAGGTCTACCACAAGGAATTTGACCAGGGACGGTCCACTTATCCAGGGCTTTATGTATCTTCGGCAGCAGATAGAACAGCCTCGGTCTTGGGACGTCCGGTCCCAACAGGTAGGTCATTTGCTTTAATGTTATTATTTTTTCCTGATACATTTTACATAGAATGTTTTTAATCATGTTTTGTGTTTCAGGTTGCATAGAGTGGAGCAGCGGCGCATAATGATTCCTGTTGGTAAGTTGTCTATCTGCCTCCAAAAGATATTGAGTCCTATCCATTATTACTATTAGTGAGCCCTTGTCTGCCGGTTTGATGACAATAGCTGGATTGTTTGCCAGAGTGTTAATGGCTTGCAGTTCTACTGTATTCAAATTATGATTTATTTCCGGTTTTGGTCTGTAGCGTTTCAAGCATTCCAGATCTTTTTGGACAAGGGTTTCAACAGGAGCTGCCACCTCCCGTGGTACCCAACTGGATGGATCAGTGAAAGGTACGTGAGGGAAGTGGCTCTCATATTTGAAATGATCTAATAATTTCAATCTCCTGTGATAGGTGTGGAGGTCCCTGCGTAGTTCCCTGCGGTCGGGCTGCTTTGGAGTAGGGATGAAGGTAAGTCCCAATTCCAGCACCCTCATCTCAACCTCACTGAGTCTGTAAGACCTCGAGAGGTTCATGATGTTAGATACGGGAGTTGTGTTGTCACACTCCTCTCCCTCTAAAAGTTTAAATGGTCCCTCCATAAATTAAAGATCCTATCGGCAGTTTCAGGTGTCCAGTGGACTGGATCGTGTTGCATCACCCGAAAGTGACGCTCTTCCAAAACAGGTAAGAAGTGGCATCTTTCAAAAATTATTGTGTTTAATTTCCTCAACAGGCTCTGCTGGTTCTTACTCAGCCGATCAGAAAAGTGGATCTGCGCCACATACACTGTGGCATGTGGGAACACCCTCTTGCAGACCCGTAATAGTCCCTGAAGCTGTTTCAGTGCAGTGTCTGGTTCCTGTTCAGAAAGACAGTTGACTAGGCCTACCGAGAGTAACACCTTCTCTGTTTCCAGGTGGGGTGTAAGCTTTGCTATTACCCCTCTCAGATGTTCACAGTTGGCTCCCGGAAAACTGTCTACTTGGATGTTAGCATCTTCAAAGGTAGGTATTTTGGAGAGATTAGAGTCTCCTACAACTATTACGGGTTTTAAGACCTCCAAGTTCCAATCATTTATTTTTCTCCGCCTGTTAGGATGTCTAACGGGTTCCCTCCGACGGGTGGACGTGGACGGCGGCTGGCAGCACGGATTCAGGTAAGTGGGATCTGGGGAATTGGGGGAGGGGGGGAGGGGAGGGGAAAGGTTGGGGTTAGGAATGGAGGGGGGAGGGTTGAGGTTAGGACCAGGGGTCTGGACCAGGATAGGCCTCCCATCAGTTCCCATAGAGGCACTGGGTTTAAGGATGGAAGGGGGAGGGAAAGGGATGGGGGTGGGGGTGGGGTTGGGGTTAGGGGCAGGGGACGGAAAGGGAATAAGGGTGGGGTTGGGGTTAGGGGCAGGGGACAGGAAAGGAATAGAAGCCCCAGAAAACCCCTTAGATGAATCGGGTTGGGATGTTGGGGGCAAGATGGGGGTAGAATCCCCAACCGTCCTTGTCGTCCCATCCCGCCGTACCACTGCCAGCCCAGGACAGTTATTCTGATCCTGTGATACTGGGGAAGAAGTGATGCTATCTGTGGTAAAGGCCACCGCACCATTGACAGTCGGGGGATGCAGATTTGACCCTTCAACCTCCATCTCTGTGTCCCCCCATGGAGGACCCTGTGCAGCCTCTTCATCTGAGGAGGAATCCTCCATTCGGAGATCAAAAGAGATGGGGTTTAAAGGTGACCCCTCCAAAACCGTCCCATTCTCCCTAGGTGTTAATAGGGCCTCCCTATAGGTAAGTGGAGTAGTCTTGGTAGTAGATGTTATGGATCCTATTACCGACTGTCTAACATTGTGTACTTCCACCACAGTAGACCGTCTCGAGGACCCTGGAGTCATCCCCCCTTCCCCCCCAGGTAAGTATTTGTTCCCACGGATGGGGATGTCTTGAGGACTCAACTGAGCAACGGAGGACTGCCCAAGGGGATCCAACACAGGATGCCCCTGGCTACCTGTTGGAGGTCGTGACCTGCTCAGGTTGGACCTCTGTTTCCTAGGGGCTAGTGTCCCCTGGATGTAGGGGGTCTGTCCCCTAGCTCCCTCAGCAACAGGTAGAGGTGGGAAGCAACCACTGTCAAGGCTTGGTGGGGTTGGAGAAGATGATATTTCTCCTGGGGCTATTAGCATTGTCCGCAATGTGTCCACAGATGTATTTGTGAATTTACGTTTATACCGTAGCTTGCTCCAACCCACCGCCACCTGCAGGGCCTTCTCGTCCAGTACAGGTAAGTCCCCCAGAATTGCCCCCATCACTTCATCATAATGAACCCGTAAGATCTCTAAGTTCCCCTCCAACCACCTTTGAGTGTTAAGTTTAACTTTTTCAGTGGTATTCAAGGAGGGTGAAGATGGTTTGATGAAAGATGCCAATTTGTTGACCTGTTTTTTCATCCCAACAGGACAAGATCCTGTTAGAATTGATTGATCCAGAATTTCAGAGTGGTGTAATGCCTGTAGGAGTTTGAAATATTTTTTGGAGAGTGGAATGTTGAGATTATTAATTCTCTCATTACCACCCCTTCTCCCTAAGGCTTCCCCCCTTCCAGTTGGGGTGGGGGGGATCTGCCTATGGCCCCACTCCATTTCCCACTGAATAAACCGGAAACCACCCGATAGGGATCTCCAAATCCAGGCTGGTACCAAATTTTAAAATTATTTTCCAGTGTCTTAAAATGAATAAGTGCACAGACACTGAAGAAATCAATAGAATCTTATTTCATGTGGTCTATTCCTATAAGTCCCTTTAATTTTTTGCACATATAAAACTTTAGTTGCTTTTAAGAAAGCATTTTTTGGAGAACCTTTCCACTTAAAAAAGAGGAGGGAAAGGACTTTCTCCCTTGTTCCAGGAGTGACTATCTGGGTCAAAGTAGGTAAAACCCTCCCGTTCTGGCCAGATTATGACACTGCACACTGTGCTTTGAAATCAACACAAAGGCTCTGAGCCCAACACGTCAGTGCGTGAACACTCCAACTCACACACACACAAAAACCCAAAACCACCAAAGATTCTGGCCAGGTACAGAGGACCATCCACCATTGGCTCAGTGGTATCTCCTGGTGCAAGAATGTGCAAAAGAAATATTTTTTAAGAAAAGGGACCAAAAAAGTTCAAAGTAAAGTTATTTTACTTTGAATACAGCCGCATGAAAAAGTTTTTGCCCCCCAAGAGAATAAAAGATTAAGAAGTTTAAGAGATAAGAAATTTTAAAGAGGAGAAGTTCCTGATATTTCGCCTCATTGAGGCTTCTTCAGAGGATAAGTGTGACTGAGACAAACAGGAAGTTTAAAAAGGAGTTGGAGGGAGGGAGCTGGTCCACTTCCTGTGGATTCTGATTGGCTAACAGGACCCTCCCCTCACTCTCCCAATCAAGGTCCAATTATTCAATTTACCATCTATTGGAACTCATTAAATTAGAGTCCAATTGATACTCATTCAATTAGGACTTAATTGGTATTCACACTCCCAGTTGCAGGACCAATTAGCAGCATTGCTGATCTCAAAAACATCCAACAACCTTTCTCCCATCTGTAACTCACCAACACAATTAAAGAATGGGAAAATTTATAATAGATCAAAAGCAGAAGGCACTTGTACTAGGCTCTGGCTGGGTTAGGTTTCAGAAAGGTCTCAACCCATTACTGGGTGGGAGTTTGCGCTGGCGCAAGTACAATGTCCTTGATTGCTATGCTTTATTATTCCCTTAGAAAAAGTAAAGCAGGAAATTTGTAATCTATCAATATATAAGAAGAATTGAAGGTGTTTTTCAGGTAAGTCTTGAGGTAGGTTTTACACAATCTATTCTAAGGTGAGTACTATTGGTTCTTCTAGGTATTATTATGTATAATTTTTGTAAACAATGTTTTAACTGTTTTTCTTCTCCCTAGGAATCCATCCTTTCACCGAGAACTGTGATTGGCCGCTTGTCATCAATTCGCTCCACACGGTAAGTATTTTTGAGTATTTGTTACAGTAAAAATTAATAAGTGCAACTGTAATTTGGAGTTGGGATTCAACCATATTGCAGGGCAACCAAGCCTATCCACACAAATATAATAAATCAAAATTCATAGTATCATATTACAACAAGAAATATATATTTTAACATATATATATAAGAAAACTTGACAATATGGGAATCCCAAAAGGTCCGTATGAGCTACCGATACTCTCCAGGCGGAGTCGAACTGTATCCTCCTACCTCTACTTTACTGTATATCACAAAGGGACATGTAATACATTTTAATATTTTTCATTCAGACCCAACGGGTCGATGGTTTTCAATAAATGTATCCATGTTCTTTCTGCTTTTTGTCTTACAGCTCTGGACCAATCCTTCTGGCTTTCCAGTCCTTCAATTCTCATATTTAAAACCCCATGTGCTATAAAATGTCTATATAGGACCGTATCTTCATTCCCTCTCCTGACTTGGTATTTATGTTGTGTAAGGCGAGTTTGCATGGCGTGTTTAGTTTCCCCTATGTATAGTTTTTGGCACCTCGCACACCTAATGGCATAGACCGTATTAGGAGTCCCAAAAGCTATTTGGTTCCTAATCGGTACCCCTCTACCTGAATACCTATTCCCAATATAGGTATTCCAGTTAAAGTGATTATTTTCCTCGGGAGATACCGCCGGTTTTCCATTTAGGTTGGAATGCACCAGTCTATCCTTGAGATTCTTGTTTCTCCTATATGCAGAAATTAGTTTAAAACGCCCCAAGTCTCCCAAGTCTGCCTGGGCCTGTTGGAAATGAAGCCTCAATTGACCACCCAAACGTCCCAAAGGTTGTGAGTATGTTGTCACCACAGGTATCATTTCTTTAGCTTCCCTCTCCACCACATACCTTCCATTCACTTCGAATATTGTTCTTACTTCCTGTTTTATTTCCCTCAGGAACCGCCGAGAGTAACCCCGAGGCCTGAGGGCTTTAAACAGGATGGATGTCGCCTCCTCCACATCACTCAGGTAAGTACAAATACGATGGAATCTTATTAACTGTGATTTTACTAGTCCTCTGTAGGTATGTTTAGGATGATAGCTCTGTTTGTGAAGCAAGGCATGTCTATCGGTCTCCTTAAAGAAGACTTTTGTAGCTAAAGTTTTATTGGCTTCCAAACCGGGTATAAAGAAAACCTGTGTGTCTAAGAACTCCAGTTTTTCCTTTTGGATGTTATGTGTAATTGTAATTGTGGGATGATGAGAGTTCAAAATATCTAAAAACACTAAAAATTGCTCCATGTCCCCTTCCCAGATGCCGAAGATGTCATCCAGGTACCTAAAGTACAGCGAAGGTAGGTGAGCACACTTTAAAAAGGCTGATTCCTCCCAGCCACACATATAAAGGTTGGCGTAGGCTGGGGCAAATTTCTTGCCCATCGCCGTGCCATGGATCTGCAAATAGTGCTTTTTGTTGAACTCAAAATCATTACGAGAGAGGCTTATTTCCAATAGTTCTAAAATGTAATCGTCAGGCCGCCCAGAGACAGGGAATTTACTAAAAGCAGCTCGAACTGACTGTAAGCCCAGAGTCGTGTCTATGTTGGTATATAGAGAGTTAATGTCTATAGAAAATAGAAAGGCATCTGCAGAAACTGAAATATTCCCAACTTTCTCAACAAAATCATACGTGTCTTTAACAAAGGACGCATGTCTTTGTGAAAGTGGGTTTATGTGAAAGTCCAGAAATTCTGCGATGTTTGATGACTCCGAACCACAGTCACTAACAATAGGTCTACCACAAGGAATTTGACCAGGGACGGTCCACTTATCCAGGGCTTTATGTATCTTCGGCAGCAGATAGAACAGCCTCGGTCTTGGGACGTCCGGTCCCAACAGGTAGGTCATTTGCTTTAATGTTATTATTTTTTCCTGATACATTTTACATAGAATGTTTTTAATCATGTTTTGTGTTTCAGGTTGCATAGAGTGGAGCAGCGGCGCATAATGATTCCTGTTGGTAAGTTGTCTATCTGCCTCCAAAAGATATTGAGTCCTATCCATTATTACTATTAGTGAGCCCTTGTCTGCCGGTTTGATGACAATAGCTGGATTGTTTGCCAGAGTGTTAATGGCTTGCAGTTCTACTGTATTCAAATTATGATTTATTTCCGGTTTTGGTCTGTAGCGTTTCAAGCATTCCAGATCTTTTTGGACAAGGGTTTCAACAGGAGCTGCCACCTCCCGTGGTACCCAACTGGATGGATCAGTGAAAGGTACGTGAGGGAAGTGGCTCTCATATTTGAAATGATCTAATAATTTCAATCTCCTGTGATAGGTGTGGAGGTCCCTGCGTAGTTCCCTGCGGTCGGGCTGCTTTGGAGTAGGGATGAAGGTAAGTCCCAATTCCAGCACCCTCATCTCAACCTCACTGAGTCTGTAAGACCTCGAGAGGTTCATGATGTTAGATACGGGAGTTGTGTTGTCACACTCCTCTCCCTCTAAAAGTTTAAATGGTCCCTCCATAAATTAAAGATCCTATCGGCAGTTTCAGGTGTCCAGTGGACTGGATCGTGTTGCATCACCCGAAAGTGACGCTCTTCCAAAACAGGTAAGAAGTGGCATCTTTCAAAAATTATTGTGTTTAATTTCCTCAACAGGCTCTGCTGGTTCTTACTCAGCCGATCAGAAAAGTGGATCTGCGCCACATACACTGTGGCATGTGGGAACACCCTCTTGCAGACCCGTAATAGTCCCTGAAGCTGTTTCAGTGCAGTGTCTGGTTCCTGTTCAGAAAGACAGTTGACTAGGCCTACCGAGAGTAACACCTTCTCTGTTTCCAGGTGGGGTGTAAGCTTTGCTATTACCCCTCTCAGATGTTCACAGTTGGCTCCCGGAAAACTGTCTACTTGGATGTTAGCATCTTCAAAGGTAGGTATTTTGGAGAGATTAGAGTCTCCTACAACTATTACGGGTTTTAAGACCTCCAAGTTCCAATCATTTATTTTTCTCCGCCTGTTAGGATGTCTAACGGGTTCCCTCCGACGGGTGGACGTGGACGGCGGCTGGCAGCACGGATTCAGGTAAGTGGGATCTGGGGAATTGGGGGAGGGGGGGAGGGGAGGGGAAAGGTTGGGGTTAGGAATGGAGGGGGGAGGGTTGAGGTTAGGACCAGGGGTCTGGACCAGGATAGGCCTCCCATCAGTTCCCATAGAGGCACTGGGTTTAAGGATGGAAGGGGGAGGGAAAGGGATGGGGGTGGGGGTGGGGTTGGGGTTAGGGGCAGGGGACGGAAAGGGAATAAGGGTGGGGTTGGGGTTAGGGGCAGGGGACAGGAAAGGAATAGAAGCCCCAGAAAACCCCTTAGATGAATCGGGTTGGGATGTTGGGGGCAAGATGGGGGTAGAATCCCCAACCGTCCTTGTCGTCCCATCCCGCCGTACCACTGCCAGCCCAGGACAGTTATTCTGATCCTGTGATACTGGGGAAGAAGTGATGCTATCTGTGGTAAAGGCCACCGCACCATTGACAGTCGGGGGATGCAGATTTGACCCTTCAACCTCCATCTCTGTGTCCCCCCATGGAGGACCCTGTGCAGCCTCTTCATCTGAGGAGGAATCCTCCATTCGGAGATCAAAAGAGATGGGGTTTAAAGGTGACCCCTCCAAAACCGTCCCATTCTCCCTAGGTGTTAATAGGGCCTCCCTATAGGTAAGTGGAGTAGTCTTGGTAGTAGATGTTATGGATCCTATTACCGACTGTCTAACATTGTGTACTTCCACCACAGTAGACCGTCTCGAGGACCCTGGAGTCATCCCCCCTTCCCCCCCAGGTAAGTATTTGTTCCCACGGATGGGGATGTCTTGAGGACTCAACTGAGCAACGGAGGACTGCCCAAGGGGATCCAACACAGGATGCCCCTGGCTACCTGTTGGAGGTCGTGACCTGCTCAGGTTGGACCTCTGTTTCCTAGGGGCTAGTGTCCCCTGGATGTAGGGGGTCTGTCCCCTAGCTCCCTCAGCAACAGGTAGAGGTGGGAAGCAACCACTGTCAAGGCTTGGTGGGGTTGGAGAAGATGATATTTCTCCTGGGGCTATTAGCATTGTCCGCAATGTGTCCACAGATGTATTTGTGAATTTACGTTTATACCGTAGCTTGCTCCAACCCACCGCCACCTGCAGGGCCTTCTCGTCCAGTACAGGTAAGTCCCCCAGAATTGCCCCCATCACTTCATCATAATGAACCCGTAAGATCTCTAAGTTCCCCTCCAACCACCTTTGAGTGTTAAGTTTAACTTTTTCAGTGGTATTCAAGGAGGGTGAAGATGGTTTGATGAAAGATGCCAATTTGTTGACCTGTTTTTTCATCCCAACAGGACAAGATCCTGTTAGAATTGATTGATCCAGAATTTCAGAGTGGTGTAATGCCTGTAGGAGTTTGAAATATTTTTTGGAGAGTGGAATGTTGAGATTATTAATTCTCTCATTACCACCCCTTCTCCCTAAGGCTTCCCCCCTTCCAGTTGGGGTGGGGGGGATCTGCCTATGGCCCCACTCCATTTCCCACTGAATAAACCGGAAACCACCCGATAGGGATCTCCAAATCCAGGCTGGTACCAAATTTTAAAATTATTTTCCAGTGTCTTAAAATGAATAAGTGCACAGACACTGAAGAAATCAATAGAATCTTATTTCATGTGGTCTATTCCTATAAGTCCCTTTAATTTTTTGCACATATAAAACTTTAGTTGCTTTTAAGAAAGCATTTTTTGGAGAACCTTTCCACTTAAAAAAGAGGAGGGAAAGGACTTTCTCCCTTGTTCCAGGAGTGACTATCTGGGTCAAAGTAGGTAAAACCCTCCCGTTCTGGCCAGATTATGACACTGCACACTGTGCTTTGAAATCAACACAAAGGCTCTGAGCCCAACACGTCAGTGCGTGAACACTCCAACTCACACACACACAAAAACCCAAAACCACCAAAGATTCTGGCCAGGTACAGAGGACCATCCACCATTGGCTCAGTGGTATCTCCTGGTGCAAGAATGTGCAAAAGAAATATTTTTTAAGAAAAGGGACCAAAAAAGTTCAAAGTAAAGTTATTTTACTTTGAATACAGCCGCATGAAAAAGTTTTTGCCCCCCAAGAGAATAAAAGATTAAGAAGTTTAAGAGATAAGAAATTTTAAAGAGGAGAAGTTCCTGATATTTCGCCTCATTGAGGCTTCTTCAGAGGATAAGTGTGACTGAGACAAACAGGAAGTTTAAAAAGGAGTTGGAGGGAGGGAGCTGGTCCACTTCCTGTGGATTCTGATTGGCTAACAGGACCCTCCCCTCACTCTCCCAATCAAGGTCCAATTATTCAATTTACCATCTATTGGAACTCATTAAATTAGAGTCCAATTGATACTCATTCAATTAGGACTTAATTGGTATTCACACTCCCAGTTGCAGGACCAATTAGCAGCATTGCTGATCTCAAAAACATCCAACAACCTTTCTCCCATCTGTAACTCACCAACACAATTAAAGAATGGGAAAATTTATAATAGATCAAAAGCAGAAGGCACTTGTACTAGGCTCTGGCTGGGTTAGGTTTCAGAAAGGTCTCAACCCATTACTGGGTGGGAGTTTGCGCTGGCGCAAGTACAATGTCCTTGATTGCTATGCTTTATTATTCCCTTAGAAAAAGTAAAGCAGGAAATTTGTAATCTATCAATATATAAGAAGAATTGAAGGTGTTTTTCAGGTAAGTCTTGAGGTAGGTTTTACACAATCTATTCTAAGGTGAGTACTATTGGTTCTTCTAGGTATTATTATGTATAATTTTTGTAAACAATGTTTTAACTGTTTTTCTTCTCCCTAGGAATCCATCCTTTCACCGAGAACTGTGATTGGCCGCTTGTCATCAATTCGCTCCACACGGTAAGTATTTTTGAGTATTTGTTACAGTAAAAATTAATAAGTGCAACTGTAATTTGGAGTTGGGATTCAACCATATTGCAGGGCAACCAAGCCTATCCACACAAATATAATAAATCAAAATTCATAGTATCATATTACAACAAGAAATATATATTTTAACATATATATATAAGAAAACTTGACAATATGGGAATCCCAAAAGGTCCGTATGAGCTACCGATACTCTCCAGGCGGAGTCGAACTGTATCCTCCTACCTCTACTTTACTGTATATCACAAAGGGACATGTAATACATTTTAATATTTTTCATTCAGACCCAACGGGTCGATGGTTTTCAATAAATGTATCCATGTTCTTTCTGCTTTTTGTCTTACAGCTCTGGACCAATCCTTCTGGCTTTCCAGTCCTTCAATTCTCATATTTAAAACCCCATGTGCTATAAAATGTCTATATAGGACCGTATCTTCATTCCCTCTCCTGACTTGGTATTTATGTTGTGTAAGGCGAGTTTGCATGGCGTGTTTAGTTTCCCCTATGTATAGTTTTTGGCACCTCGCACACCTAATGGCATAGACCGTATTAGGAGTCCCAAAAGCTATTTGGTTCCTAATCGGTACCCCTCTACCTGAATACCTATTCCCAATATAGGTATTCCAGTTAAAGTGATTATTTTCCTCGGGAGATACCGCCGGTTTTCCATTTAGGTTGGAATGCACCAGTCTATCCTTGAGATTCTTGTTTCTCCTATATGCAGAAATTAGTTTAAAACGCCCCAAGTCTCCCAAGTCTGCCTGGGCCTGTTGGAAATGAAGCCTCAATTGACCACCCAAACGTCCCAAAGGTTGTGAGTATGTTGTCACCACAGGTATCATTTCTTTAGCTTCCCTCTCCACCACATACCTTCCATTCACTTCGAATATTGTTCTTACTTCCTGTTTTATTTCCCTCAGGAACCGCCGAGAGTAACCCCGAGGCCTGAGGGCTTTAAACAGGATGGATGTCGCCTCCTCCACATCACTCAGGTAAGTACAAATACGATGGAATCTTATTAACTGTGATTTTACTAGTCCTCTGTAGGTATGTTTAGGATGATAGCTCTGTTTGTGAAGCAAGGCATGTCTATCGGTCTCCTTAAAGAAGACTTTTGTAGCTAAAGTTTTATTGGCTTCCAAACCGGGTATAAAGAAAACCTGTGTGTCTAAGAACTCCAGTTTTTCCTTTTGGATGTTATGTGTAATTGTAATTGTGGGATGATGAGAGTTCAAAATATCTAAAAACACTAAAAATTGCTCCATGTCCCCTTCCCAGATGCCGAAGATGTCATCCAGGTACCTAAAGTACAGCGAAGGTAGGTGAGCACACTTTAAAAAGGCTGATTCCTCCCAGCCACACATATAAAGGTTGGCGTAGGCTGGGGCAAATTTCTTGCCCATCGCCGTGCCATGGATCTGCAAATAGTGCTTTTTGTTGAACTCAAAATCATTACGAGAGAGGCTTATTTCCAATAGTTCTAAAATGTAATCGTCAGGCCGCCCAGAGACAGGGAATTTACTAAAAGCAGCTCGAACTGACTGTAAGCCCAGAGTCGTGTCTATGTTGGTATATAGAGAGTTAATGTCTATAGAAAATAGAAAGGCATCTGCAGAAACTGAAATATTCCCAACTTTCTCAACAAAATCATACGTGTCTTTAACAAAGGACGCATGTCTTTGTGAAAGTGGGTTTATGTGAAAGTCCAGAAATTCTGCGATGTTTGATGACTCCGAACCACAGTCACTAACAATAGGTCTACCACAAGGAATTTGACCAGGGACGGTCCACTTATCCAGGGCTTTATGTATCTTCGGCAGCAGATAGAACAGCCTCGGTCTTGGGACGTCCGGTCCCAACAGGTAGGTCATTTGCTTTAATGTTATTATTTTTTCCTGATACATTTTACATAGAATGTTTTTAATCATGTTTTGTGTTTCAGGTTGCATAGAGTGGAGCAGCGGCGCATAATGATTCCTGTTGGTAAGTTGTCTATCTGCCTCCAAAAGATATTGAGTCCTATCCATTATTACTATTAGTGAGCCCTTGTCTGCCGGTTTGATGACAATAGCTGGATTGTTTGCCAGAGTGTTAATGGCTTGCAGTTCTACTGTATTCAAATTATGATTTATTTCCGGTTTTGGTCTGTAGCGTTTCAAGCATTCCAGATCTTTTTGGACAAGGGTTTCAACAGGAGCTGCCACCTCCCGTGGTACCCAACTGGATGGATCAGTGAAAGGTACGTGAGGGAAGTGGCTCTCATATTTGAAATGATCTAATAATTTCAATCTCCTGTGATAGGTGTGGAGGTCCCTGCGTAGTTCCCTGCGGTCGGGCTGCTTTGGAGTAGGGATGAAGGTAAGTCCCAATTCCAGCACCCTCATCTCAACCTCACTGAGTCTGTAAGACCTCGAGAGGTTCATGATGTTAGATACGGGAGTTGTGTTGTCACACTCCTCTCCCTCTAAAAGTTTAAATGGTCCCTCCATAAATTAAAGATCCTATCGGCAGTTTCAGGTGTCCAGTGGACTGGATCGTGTTGCATCACCCGAAAGTGACGCTCTTCCAAAACAGGTAAGAAGTGGCATCTTTCAAAAATTATTGTGTTTAATTTCCTCAACAGGCTCTGCTGGTTCTTACTCAGCCGATCAGAAAAGTGGATCTGCGCCACATACACTGTGGCATGTGGGAACACCCTCTTGCAGACCCGTAATAGTCCCTGAAGCTGTTTCAGTGCAGTGTCTGGTTCCTGTTCAGAAAGACAGTTGACTAGGCCTACCGAGAGTAACACCTTCTCTGTTTCCAGGTGGGGTGTAAGCTTTGCTATTACCCCTCTCAGATGTTCACAGTTGGCTCCCGGAAAACTGTCTACTTGGATGTTAGCATCTTCAAAGGTAGGTATTTTGGAGAGATTAGAGTCTCCTACAACTATTACGGGTTTTAAGACCTCCAAGTTCCAATCATTTATTTTTCTCCGCCTGTTAGGATGTCTAACGGGTTCCCTCCGACGGGTGGACGTGGACGGCGGCTGGCAGCACGGATTCAGGTAAGTGGGATCTGGGGAATTGGGGGAGGGGGGGGGGAGGGGAGGGGAAAGGTTGGGGTTAGGAATGGAGGGGGGAGGGTTGAGGTTAGGACCAGGGGTCTGGACCAGGATAGGCCTCCCATCAGTTCCCATAGAGGCACTGGGTTTAAGGATGGAAGGGGGAGGGAAAGGGATGGGGGTGGGGGTGGGGTTGGGGTTAGGGGCAGGGGACGGAAAGGGAATAAGGGTGGGGTTGGGGTTAGGGGCAGGGGACAGGAAAGGAATAGAAGCCCCAGAAAACCCCTTAGATGAATCGGGTTGGGATGTTGGGGGCAAGATGGGGGTAGAATCCCCAACCGTCCTTGTCGTCCCATCCCGCCGTACCACTGCCAGCCCAGGACAGTTATTCTGATCCTGTGATACTGGGGAAGAAGTGATGCTATCTGTGGTAAAGGCCACCGCACCATTGACAGTCGGGGGATGCAGATTTGACCCTTCAACCTCCATCTCTGTGTCCCCCCATGGAGGACCCTGTGCAGCCTCTTCATCTGAGGAGGAATCCTCCATTCGGAGATCAAAAGAGATGGGGTTTAAAGGTGACCCCTCCAAAACCGTCCCATTCTCCCTAGGTGTTAATAGGGCCTCCCTATAGGTAAGTGGAGTAGTCTTGGTAGTAGATGTTATGGATCCTATTACCGACTGTCTAACATTGTGTACTTCCACCACAGTAGACCGTCTCGAGGACCCTGGAGTCATCCCCCCTTCCCCCCCAGGTAAGTATTTGTTCCCACGGATGGGGATGTCTTGAGGACTCAACTGAGCAACGGAGGACTGCCCAAGGGGATCCAACACAGGATGCCCCTGGCTACCTGTTGGAGGTCGTGACCTGCTCAGGTTGGACCTCTGTTTCCTAGGGGCTAGTGTCCCCTGGATGTAGGGTTAGGGTTAGGGTTAGGGTTAGGGTTAGGGTTAGGGTTGGGGTTGGGGTTGGGGTTGGGGTTGGGGTTGGGGTTGGGGTTAGGGTTAGGGTTAGGGGTAGGGTTAGGGTAGGGTTAGGGTAGGGTTAGGTTAGGGTTAGGGTTAGGGTTAGGGTTAGGGTTAGGGTTAGGTTTGGGTTAGGGTAGGGTTAAAAGAAAAACTGGATGGTCTTAAAGAGCACGGGCCTATTATTACTGTGTTGTTAAGCTAATTGAAATTGAAATGAAAAGGGTAGGAATGCAAATGGATGTGTTGTAGAATCATGTTTGTTTTTTTAAAAAAAAAACAGGTGCTGTGTGGCGCTGAATGAGTGGATGGTGTTGTGGATTTGAGGATCAAGGTAAGTGTTGTTGAAATTACTTTTTTAATGTGTCGATCTATGTGTGTGCAGGTAAATATGTGTGGGTGTATTTTACAGGTGCTGTGTGGCGATGAATAAGTGGATGGTGCTGAAGATGGAGATCAGGGTGAGTGTTGTTGCACTGTTTTCTAGTGTGTCAGTCTATGTGTCTATGTAAAGCTGTATGTGAATAAGTAAAAAGGTTAACTATGTGTGTGTGTTTATTTGGGCCTCTGTGCGAGGGTGTAGACGTATGTGTTGTGTATGGACCTGATCTGTGTGTGTGTGTGTGTGGGTGTTGTGTAGTCAGTACCAGAAGGAAGTATACATCAACAGAATTGCCATGAAAAAATATGTATACACTTTATTTATTAAATTAAACTGGTCCTGTGTGTAAAATAAGAATGTTATGTTTTCTCATTCAGTCCCAGGGGTGTAATTGTGTTCAACTGTGTGATCCATTTTCTTTCGGCATGCTTCCGCTGTCCACTGGACCACCCGGACCCCGACTCCACCCCAGATATGATGAGGTGAGTGACGGGGTGCTCCTGGAAGTGTGTGACCAGTGTTGTTTGTAGGTGTGCCCGTGAGATGTTGTTGAGGTGTTGTTTCAGCCTAGTGTCTATTGAAGCTCCGGTTTCTCCTACGTAGTGTTTATGGCAGAGTGTGCAGGTGATGATGTAAACCACATTGGAGGTTTGTAGGGTGAGGCTGTCCGGGACTGGAGCCGATGTGTGGCTATGGGGGTTTGTAATAAATTTCCTGTTTTTGTAGTGCAATGTGTGAGGTTTGGTTATTGGAGGGGGCATATTGCTGAATTTAGTATGTATGAGGATATCCTTAAGACTTTTATTTTTTCTATATGCGGAGATGATCCTATATGGTTTAAGTGGGGGGTATGTGTGTTGAGCTGTGGTGAAATTGTGTTTGAATGTATGTTGCAGTGGGCGTGTTCTATGTGAGAATGTCGTGACTAAGGGAATGATGATTTTAGGTGGATCTGGGCCAGTGCCGGTTGTGTGTGAGGTAGCCGGGGAAGTGGGAGGAAAGGTAGGGTTAAAGGGGGGGTGTGCTTCCGGGATGGGGTTAAAGGGCGGGTCCGCGGAGGTGTTAAAGGGGGAGTTGAGGTTGGGCGTGGGGTCGGGAAGGTTGGGGTTAGGGTTAAAAGTCAGGTTGGGTCTACCCGTGGAATTAAAAGGAAGGGGGGTGGGGTTGCGGGGAGGGTTGGGGTTAGGCGCGGGATCCGAGGGGTTGTGGTTAGGGTAGGGGACCAGGCTGGGTATAGTTTTGGGAGGGGGAGGAGTGGGGTTAAGGGGAGGGTGGGGTTGGTGACTATGACTACGGGTGGAATTAAAGATGGGATAGTAGCGGGGTGTTGGGTGGGGTACTGTAGCAGGGCCCTGGGAAGGTTTAGGGTTAGGAGGGGGGTTGGGGGAGGATACAGGATGCAAACCCGGTGTAGGGTAAGGGAGAGGATTTGGGGGGAAGGGGGATAGGAGGGGGAGGGGCTCTGCTGCAGGTTGTGTATGTACTGTTGCTTGTATTTGGAATGTCTGAGGTGTGTGTGATGTGTGTGTGTTGGTTGTGTGTGCATCGCTGTTTGTAGTGTTGGGTGTGTGTGTGGGCCGAGTGGGAGAGAGAGCTGCCAAAGTGTCATTTTTAATAGTGCGCAGAAACCTCTTGGAATATCCCCTTTGTCTGAGTGAGTGAAAGAGTGTTTGAATGGCTATGTGTAAATCGTCTTTGTGAGACGATATTCTATGAAACCGGATGATCTGTGATTTGACGATACCTTTAAATGTGTGCTTGGGGTGATAGCTATGTTTATGTAATAGTGCGTGTGTGTCTGTGGGTTTGAAATATACTCGTGTCTGAAGTGTCTTGTGTGTTGCGTTTATTGTGTGAAAGTAAACTGTAGTGTCCAGAAAGTGAATCTGTTGTGGGTCAATGATGTACTTCACCGTGATGGATGGATGGTGTGAGTTAAGTATGTGTATGAATTCCGTGAAATGTTTGATGTCGTGTGGCCATGCCCCTATGATATCGTCTAAAAACCTGAAGTAGAATGATGGTTGCAGTGGACACTTTGACAGCGCTTCTCTCTCCCACTCAGCCATGTAAATGTTGGCATATGCGGGGGCAAACTTTTTGCCCATAGCCGTACCCATCGTCTGCAGATAATGTTTATTGTTAAATAAGAAATCATTATTATCTAAGCTAATTTGTAATAACTGTAAAATGTCCTGATCCGGTCTTTTGTTATCTGGGTGCTTATGAAATAGGGATTTGACAGCCTGCACACCCATTGTGGTGTTAATGTTGGTGTACAGGCTGTCCACATCGATGGTAAAGATGTGTGTGTGGGAGGGAACGGCTATGGGCTTGAGCTTTTCTAAAAAGTGATATGTGTCTTTAAGATAACTGGGGTGCCGGGTGGATAAGGGGTTGATGTAGTAGTCGATGTATTCCGAGATGTTATAGGACTCGCTGTTACAATCGGATACTATGGGTCTGCCAGGAGGAACTTCAAAGGGAATGGTCCAGGTGTCCGGTTCTTTGTGGATCTTGGGAAGTAAGTAAAAGAGTCTTTGTCGTGGGGTGTCCGGTCCGTATAGGTAGTCCCGTTGCTTAGCTGTAATGTAGCGTCTGTCATAAAGTGATTTGATGATAGTCCTAAGTTTCACCTGTGTCTGTGGTTGTATGCTATCCGGTATGATTTTGTAATGTCTGATGTTGTTTAACTGCCTATTTGCTTCAAAAATGTACTGGTGGTTATCTAAGATGACTATTTTGGATCCTTTGTCCGCTGGTTTGATGACTATGTGTGGGTTGTTTTTGAGTGTTTGTAGTGACTCTCGGAGTGTGGTAGTGAGGTTGTCCTGTCTGTCCGTCTGTGTGTTATGGTCTCGTAAAGTCCTTCTGTCCGCCTTGATGAGGGTCCTGATGTGGTGGTCCACCTGGGAGAGTTTAGGCTCCCAGGTGGAAGGATTGATGAAGGGCAGGTGGTTATCGCTCTCTGTATAGTCAAAGTAGTCCAGTATTTTAAGTCGTCTGTGATATTTGTGGATGTCCCTTTGAAGTTCCTCCTGGTCAAAAGTGGTGGGACGGGGCACAAAGGTGAGGCCTCTCTCCAGAAGTGCTACTTGTGTTGGTGATGGGTGAAATGTTTTGGACAGATTCAAAATGTTAGAATTGGATGGTAGTGGTGAATGAGGGAGCTGGGGGGCGGGGGGAGGAGGGGGGGCCCTAGATGTATGTGTCGTTGGTAAATGTGTGACAATGTTAAAGGTGTCTGGGTTGTGAGTATGAGTAATTATAAATTTAACTGTGAACACCAGTGTGCAAATATTGCTGCTGCTGTTTCTGGTGTCCAGTGAATGTTGTCCCTATTAGTGTAGAATGCATCATGAGGTATTTCATACAGTGTGGGTAGGTGTTTGCTGATGTAACTATTTATGATCTTAATGTTTTGTTTATGTTGTGGAGTGAGAAGTGGTGAGTGGCTTATGATGGGGACGTAGATGGTGGCGTTAGGGAAGGTGCTCTTGGCTTCCCTGTACATGTTGCCTAATTGTTTGAGTGATGTCTGGTATGGGTCGAGATCCTTATTGTTGAGACCCACCGAGAGGACCACCACCTCTGTGTGTGGGTGTACCTGTGTTTTTTCCAGTACCTTTTGGAAATGGTGAAAGGTGGCCCCGGGGTAGCTATCCACCTGTGCCCTAGGGTTCTGGAAGGGGGGAATCCTATTTAAGTTGGAATCCCCGATGAACAGATGGGACTTTATGCCTTTAATGTTCCAGTCCGCCACCTTGCGTGCGGGCCGGGCTATGTGATAAGTCGGTGTGACTAGTGCTTGGGTGTGTTGGGGGGTGCTAGGGTCTTGTGACCGGAGTTGAGAAGTGTGTGTTGGCTGTAGGGATGTGCGTGTTGAGGCGCCGAGTTTCGGAGAGTCCCCTACAGGCTCCTTGGTAGGGTGGAAAGGGGAGGGCTCAGAGTAGGCTTTTACCAAAGGTGATTTGCCTTTTGGTTGCCCTTTCATCATGTTATTTGCCTGCAATAAGGGCCTGTTTTTTGGGGGACTCTCCTGTTCGGCGCCTGGGGAAGGTGGGAAGAAAGAAGGGGTTAAAGGGTGTTTAGTGGTGTTTGGGACCAGATTCAGATGGATGGGGGAAGATGATGAGGGGGAGTATCGGTGACCTACAGGGGAGGGGAAGCTTGTCTCTGTGGAGAAAGCTCCCCGTGCATGTGTCTGTGTGTTAGAGGGGGAGAAGGTGTGTTTTTTGAAGTGGGACTGTGTGAGGGACTTAGTGGCTAGTGTTGGGGGGGTCCTGCGTCCGCTGGCCAGAAGGGGGATCTGAGATGTACGTGTGGCTAAATTGAGTGTGTATTTGTATGTGTGAGAGGGTCTAGAGAGGATTGGGATTTCTGGGGATGTGTGTGTGTTGAAAGATGGAATGTCAGTGTTGTGTTGTTCTGCAAGTGTTTCTATGTGTATGTTAATTGTCTCTTTTGTAGGTGTGCTCATGACTGCCTGATGTGACGGTGAGGCTGGCAAGGTGGCGGACTGGACGATCGGCAAAGGTAAGTGCTGTGTTGTGCTCTGATGTGCAGGCGAAGCTGATGCTGTGTGTTCTATGGGTGGATGTTGTGTGGGTGAGTGTGTTGTGGTGTTGTTGGTTGTGCGTGTGGTAGGTGGCTGTGGAGAGTGTAAGTGTTGTGTAGTGTTTTTGTATGTGTGCAGTGTATGTTGTGTAGTGCTGTTGTCTGTGTGTGGTGTGTGTGTTGTGGTGTTGTTAGCTATGTGTGTTGTAATTTGTTGTGGAGAGACTAATTGTAGTGCATGCGGTGAGTGTTGTGTAGTATTGTTGGTTGTAGGTGATGTATGAGGTATAGTGTTGTGTGGTGTGTCTTGTGTAGTGTTGTTGGCTGCATGTGGTGTACTTGTGTGTGGTGCAGTGTTGTTGACTGTATGTGGTGTGTGTTGTGTAATACTGTTGGCTGTATGGGATGTGTGAGGTGTGGTGTTGTCTACTATGTGTGTTGTAATTTGCTGTTGAGCGAGTGACTGTGGTGTATGTGGTGTGTGTTGTGTAGTGTTGTTGGATGCAGGTGATGTGTGTGGTGGTGTGGTGTTATTGGCTATGTGTATTGTAGCTTGCTGTAAAGAGGAGGACTGTGGTGTGTGTAGTGCATGTTGTGTAATGTTGTTGGCTGTGTGTGGTGTGTTCGGTGTAGTCTTGTTTACTATGTGTGTTGTAGTTTGCTGTTGAGGGTCTGACTGAGGTGTATGTGGTGTGTGTTGTGTGGTGTTGTGCGCTGTATGTGGTGTGTGGGGTGTAGTGTTGTTGGCTATGTGTACTGTAGTTTGCTGTTGAGGGGAGGACTGTAGTGCATGTGGTGCGTGTTGTGTAGCGTTGTTGGCTGTATGTGATGTGTGTCGTGTAGTTTTGTGGACTATGTGTGTTGTAGATTGCTGTTGGGAGAGAGAGTGTGGTGCATTGTTGTGGACTGTATTGACCCCTGAATGCGATGGGAGATCAGTTGTATGTACAATAGGTGATGGAGGTGCAGGTGCCTGTGATGTAATCGTGTGTATGGAGGTGTTGGATGGCTGTTGGCTAGGTGTCCGTGCTTTACAAATGTCTGCATATGTCCTGCGTGACTGTTGAGTGGGTGTGTGTGATGTAGGGATGGCTGTATATGTAGTAGTAGTAGTGGTAGTAGTGTGTGGCTGGTGTGTAGGTGGATCTGTTGTGCGAGTAACCATATGTGTAGTGGTTGGCTGCAGAATGGGTGGTTGTGGTGTTGGAATGGTCCTATGAGCCTGTTTGTGTTGTGTGGCTGAGGGGAGCTGTAAAAGTGTCTCTACTGTTGTGATGGTTGTGTCTGTGAGTCTGTGTGTGTATCTTTTCTGTGCCCAACCCATGGCTATGTGTAGTGCAGTGGTGTTTAAAGTGGGTGCTGTCGGGATGAGTGTCTGAATGGTCTTATTGTAATGTGTCTGTAGGATGTCCAGGTTATTGTTCATCCATGATGTGGTGTTTTGTGAGACTAACTCTGTGGTGTGTTCTGTAGGTGAAGAGGGTCTGATAAAAGAAGTGAGTTTCCCCACCTGCCTCATCATGCCTCTTGGGTGAGTCTTGGTTAAAATGGCTGTGTTCATGATTTCACCATGGTGGACCGCCTGTATGATTTTAAAATACAGCTTGGCCGCCTGTCTGGTGGCCTCGTCTGGTGCCTGACCAGTGGCTCCACCGTGGTATGTGCTGTGTGTCTGAGTGTTATGTGTACCTGCATGAGTGTTGTGTGCCTGACTATTATGTCTCTGAGTGTTATGTGTGTTTGCATGAGTGTTGTGTGCCTGAGTGTTATGCCTCTGAGTGCTATGTGTGTCTGTATGAGAGTTGTGTGCTTGAGTGTTATGTCTCTGAGTGTGGTGTGTGTCTACATGAGTGTTGTGTGCCTGGGTGTTATGTCTCTGAGTGTTGTGTGTGTCTACATGAGTGTTGTGTGTTTGAATGTTGTGTGGTTGCACCCTAGGTGGAGCAGTTTGTCGTGGGTGTATGTTGTAGGCCTGTGTGTTGTAGGGCTGAATGTTGTGTGTGTGAGCATTGTGGCCTTGTGTGTTATATGTCTGAGCTTGGCGAGCTTGAGTGTATTGCAAATGAGTGTTGCGTGGGTGTATGTTGTGTGTCTGGGCGTTATGTGGATGAATGTGGTAATCATGTGTTTGAGTGTGGTGATAGTGCGTTTGAATGGGAGGATATGGTGTTCTGTTATACATGTGTGATGCTCTAGGTGGTGGATGAAACTGTAAGTGAATGTTGTGTGAGTGGGGGTTATGTGTGAAGCTATTATGTGTCTGGGCGTTATGTGGGTGAAAGTTATGTGTAAGGTTATTATGTATCTGGGTGTTATGTGATTGAGTATAGGTGTGTGGTGCTCTGAATGGTGGATGGGTCTGTAGATGTAAAAGGGGTGGCCGGCCCAGTAAAGAAGGCCTGGCTACACTGCTAAAACCGCTATCTGATCTATGGGTGTGCTCTCCTGACTTGAGACGCACAGGTGGTTTAGCCCTAGCATGGTACATGTTTCAAAATCAGAATGGGTGATCTGAACAGCTGTGGTGTGTTAATAAGCTGCCCAGATCGGGCCCTTACCGCCTTTTTGAAGTTGTTGAGTTCAGGAGGCGTAGATGGTGGATTAGGCCAGTATTGATGTCCTCTTCTCTCTCTCTCTCCCCAGGTCCAGGTCCAGTGCTCGGTTTCCGAATGGAAATTTAAAAAGGTTAGTGTTCCTGGTGTAGGTAAAAAAGGCCCGGGCCTGTAGGCAGAGATTAAAAAGAGTAAAACAATCCTGGGGAATTCTTCTGGTGGCAGGGAGTCTAAAAGGGAGCCCTCCCCAAACTGATTTTAAAACTGTATTTTATTAGCTTTAAAAACAAAGTATCAAGTCCAAAATGCTTAGGGATAAAACCAAAATGTGCATCGACAAGTTTGTCCCGACGTTTCGCAGAAAATTCTGCTTCCTCAGGGGAGATAGGCTCCCAGGAGAACACACCACTTTTATTAACTAGCACCCAAGGGAGAGGGGAGTACCCCCCTCCCAAGGGTGCATCTAATTGGCCCTACCTGATTGGATAAAATATTCTGTCCCTAATACTATACCTCCTTCTAATTGGTTGTCTAGGTTTCCTCTTTATTGTGATTGGTCCTTTTGAATTTTGGGGTTAAGTGTTGGTACTTTTCCATCCCTTTACTAAAAACTTTCCACTGTGTGTGTGTGAATATGTTAAGAATGTGTCAGTGTGTGTGTGTGTGTCATATGCAATGCATTGTGGGAGATGTAGTTGTAAAACGATGGGGATAAGAACCCAAACCAAAGAGATATAACTGTAACTCAAAAAACCATGTGGATGTGTGCTGTAAGTGTAGGGAACCTCCTAAAATATGTATTCAATAAAATGGTAGGAATTAAAGCCCAAACCACTCCAGTACCACTTGTAAAAACTTGCAACCACAGTTATAAATATGTGAGTGAAATGTCAGTGTACCTGTGGTGTATATGTAATTAAAAGAGTGTGTGCTATATGGTGTAAAAGGTCTGTAGTATCATGTGGGTGGATGATAGGAAATATCTTGTGTATAATGATAGGGATATGGTGAATGTACTGTATGTTGATGTAAATCGGTGATGGTAGAAAATGTGCTAAAAAATCTTTAAAGGATTGTGTATTTGTATTTGTTTTGTAGTCATGGGCATGATGAGGCAGGTACTAAAAGATTAAAACATGAATAAAAATACGAAAACAATTTTTATACAAGATGGGGAAACTACACAACTACCCTGTAAAACATTGCGCAGTCATCTAGTTTCTCTTGTTCTAGCAGATGCAGTTGATAAATGTGTCCACTAGATGCCGCCATTTTGTCCCATGTTTATTGGTAAGTGCATTTGTAAAAGTGTGATAAGTATGGTGTAGGTGCTACTAGCTTGTTCCAAATGTTCAGTCTATTATGATAATCCTAATGTGTGTCTGTGTATGTGATGCATGTGGTGTAAATGGTGTACTTAATAGAGAGTTAGCTGATCAATGTCTTATGGTCTGTATCCAGTAAATGTGATGTTAGAGATGATGTTGTGCTTGGTGTATGGAGTGTATGCGGTGTCTGTCTTGTGTGCGTGTCAGTGTATATTAGTTTGTATATTACTGATATGTGTAGGTGTATTGTAATGTTCTTGTCCATGCTGAGTGTAACATGTGTATTACTGGTATGATATGTGTGGGTGTAGTGTAGTGTTCCTATCCATGATAGGTGTAGTTGGTATATAACTGATATGTGTAGGTGTAGTGTGGTGTAATGTTCCTATCCATGATGTGTGTAGTAGGTATGTTGCTGATATGATGTGTGTGGATATAGTGTAATGTTCCTATCCATGAAGAGTGTAGTATACATGTTATTGATATGATGTCTGTAAGTGTAGTGTACTGTTTCTGTCCATGATGGATGTAGTGTTATGTTACTGATATCATATGTGAGTGTATCCACTGTGTACGATGTGTGTGCATATGCATGCTAGTGTGTTGGTGTGTTTATGGTCATGATGTGTGGGATGTGTGGCATGTTCTATCGTGTGTCCCTTGCGTAGTGTTGTAGGTCTGTAATGTGTCCGTGTGCTGCTGGATGGAAGAAGCTGACACTGTGGGGTTGGAAATTCATACACATGCAACAGCTTCAACAGTACAAAGACCAACAAAAACATCACAGCACTCATAATGTTCATCCCATGGCTATACGGGATCCCAGAAGTTCATTGTTGTAAGAATAGTATCTAAGACACAGGTGGGCCCCCCGGGGGGGGCCTTCACTACAGTTGTTGTGGATGTTGTTTTGTTCTCAGTGGGTCCCAACATGGTGGTCAGTGGACAGCGGGTCCTTCTTATGTGGTATGGTGAGAGTGAGTGTAAATACTGAACTAAGGCTAAACAACAGAAATAATGGCTCTGGCAGGGTTAGGTTTGGGTTAGGGTAGGGTTAAAAGAAAAACTGGATGGTCTTAAAGAGCACGGGCCTATTATTACTGTGTTGTTAAGCTAATTGAAATTGAAATGAAAAGGGTAGGAATGCAAATGGATGTGTTGTAGAATCATGTTTGTTTTTTTAAAAAAAAAACAGGTGCTGTGTGGCGCTGAATGAGTGGATGGTGTTGTGGATTTGAGGATCAAGGTAAGTGTTGTTGAAATTACTTTTTTAATGTGTCGATCTATGTGTGTGCAGGTAAATATGTGTGGGTGTATTTTACAGGTGCTGTGTGGCGATGAATAAGTGGATGGTGCTGAAGATGGAGATCAGGGTGAGTGTTGTTGCACTGTTTTCTAGTGTGTCAGTCTATGTGTCTATGTAAAGCTGTATGTGAATAAGTAAAAAGGTTAACTATGTGTGTGTGTTTATTTGGGCCTCTGTGCGAGGGTGTAGACGTATGTGTTGTGTATGGACCTGATCTGTGTGTGTGTGTGTGTGGGTGTTGTGTAGTCAGTACCAGAAGGAAGTATACATCAACAGAATTGCCATGAAAAAATATGTATACACTTTATTTATTAAATTAAACTGGTCCTGTGTGTAAAATAAGAATGTTATGTTTTCTCATTCAGTCCCAGGGGTGTAATTGTGTTCAACTGTGTGATCCATTTTCTTTCGGCATGCTTCCGCTGTCCACTGGACCACCCGGACCCCGACTCCACCCCAGATATGATGAGGTGAGTGACGGGGTGCTCCTGGAAGTGTGTGACCAGTGTTGTTTGTAGGTGTGCCCGTGAGATGTTGTTGAGGTGTTGTTTCAGCCTAGTGTCTATTGAAGCTCCGGTTTCTCCTACGTAGTGTTTATGGCAGAGTGTGCAGGTGATGATGTAAACCACATTGGAGGTTTGTAGGGTGAGGCTGTCCGGGACTGGAGCCGATGTGTGGCTATGGGGGTTTGTAATAAATTTCCTGTTTTTGTAGTGCAATGTGTGAGGTTTGGTTATTGGAGGGGGCATATTGCTGAATTTAGTATGTATGAGGATATCCTTAAGACTTTTATTTTTTCTATATGCGGAGATGATCCTATATGGTTTAAGTGGGGGGTATGTGTGTTGAGCTGTGGTGAAATTGTGTTTGAATGTATGTTGCAGTGGGCGTGTTCTATGTGAGAATGTCGTGACTAAGGGAATGATGATTTTAGGTGGATCTGGGCCAGTGCCGGTTGTGTGTGAGGTAGCCGGGGAAGTGGGAGGAAAGGTAGGGTTAAAGGGGGGGTGTGCTTCCGGGATGGGGTTAAAGGGCGGGTCCGCGGAGGTGTTAAAGGGGGAGTTGAGGTTGGGCGTGGGGTCGGGAAGGTTGGGGTTAGGGTTAAAAGTCAGGTTGGGTCTACCCGTGGAATTAAAAGGAAGGGGGGTGGGGTTGCGGGGAGGGTTGGGGTTAGGCGCGGGATCCGAGGGGTTGTGGTTAGGGTAGGGGACCAGGCTGGGTATAGTTTTGGGAGGGGGAGGAGTGGGGTTAAGGGGAGGGTGGGGTTGGTGACTATGACTACGGGTGGAATTAAAGATGGGATAGTAGCGGGGTGTTGGGTGGGGTACTGTAGCAGGGCCCTGGGAAGGTTTAGGGTTAGGAGGGGGGTTGGGGGAGGATACAGGATGCAAACCCGGTGTAGGGTAAGGGAGAGGATTTGGGGGGAAGGGGGATAGGAGGGGGAGGGGCTCTGCTGCAGGTTGTGTATGTACTGTTGCTTGTATTTGGAATGTCTGAGGTGTGTGTGATGTGTGTGTGTTGGTTGTGTGTGCATCGCTGTTTGTAGTGTTGGGTGTGTGTGTGGGCCGAGTGGGAGAGAGAGCTGCCAAAGTGTCATTTTTAATAGTGCGCAGAAACCTCTTGGAATATCCCCTTTGTCTGAGTGAGTGAAAGAGTGTTTGAATGGCTATGTGTAAATCGTCTTTGTGAGACGATATTCTATGAAACCGGATGATCTGTGATTTGACGATACCTTTAAATGTGTGCTTGGGGTGATAGCTATGTTTATGTAATAGTGCGTGTGTGTCTGTGGGTTTGAAATATACTCGTGTCTGAAGTGTCTTGTGTGTTGCGTTTATTGTGTGAAAGTAAACTGTAGTGTCCAGAAAGTGAATCTGTTGTGGGTCAATGATGTACTTCACCGTGATGGATGGATGGTGTGAGTTAAGTATGTGTATGAATTCCGTGAAATGTTTGATGTCGTGTGGCCATGCCCCTATGATATCGTCTAAAAACCTGAAGTAGAATGATGGTTGCAGTGGACACTTTGACAGCGCTTCTCTCTCCCACTCAGCCATGTAAATGTTGGCATATGCGGGGGCAAACTTTTTGCCCATAGCCGTACCCATCGTCTGCAGATAATGTTTATTGTTAAATAAGAAATCATTATTATCTAAGCTAATTTGTAATAACTGTAAAATGTCCTGATCCGGTCTTTTGTTATCTGGGTGCTTATGAAATAGGGATTTGACAGCCTGCACACCCATTGTGGTGTTAATGTTGGTGTACAGGCTGTCCACATTGGGTTAGGGTTAGGGTTAGGGTTAGGGTTAGGGTTAGGGTTAGGGTTAGGGGTCGGGGTCGGGGTCGGGGTCGGGGTCGGGGTCGGGGTCGGGGTCGGGGTCGGGGTCGGGGTCGGGGTCGGGGTCGGGGTCGGGGTCGGGGTCGGGGTCAGGGTCAGGGTCAGGGTTAGGGTTAGGGTTAGGGTTAGGGTTAGGGTTAGGGTTAGGGTTAGGTGTGGTAGTAATAACGAGGAAACACCCTGTGGGACCCCGACGGGACCACAGTACTGGTGAGACCCCATTTAGGCACGCGCACCTGAAACCCAACTCACTCCGTCCCCCTGGAATGAATAAATGAGCAAGAGTCTGTTTTATAGGCTCCTCCTTCTCTACTGCCAGTCACATTGGCCAATAGAAGTAGTATTAACATCCCACAGGGATACAGTTGTCCGAAGACTTTCCAAAATGTAATTAAAAAATGTAATTAAAACCGTTCTCAGACTCAGAATCCCCGTAAAGGTTAAGACCAACGTCATCCAGAAGCCCAGGGCCAGCAGTCTCACAGAGAAATCATGTAACACAAGCACATCCCTACTCTGAACAATAATACAACCCAGACCACCAAAGCCTGCAAAGTGGTTGAGGTCACATCCGATCTTCCCCAGCACCAACAATGCCGACCGTGATGCCCAATCAATGCCCTGACAGATGACCGCCGGCTAGCCTGACACCAGGATCACATCCGATATACCCGATGCCCACCGCCACTCCAGGCAGTCACCCGAGACCACGTCCCATGACAAGGCCCAAGATCGGGATCACTGTAGAGCGCTGAGAGCCCAGCAGTGAGTCCAGGTGGTTCAGAGATTATGGTTTTAGCCCATGAGACAAAACAAACTCAAGAGACACCGGCCCAGGCCTCAATGGACCGAAGGTCATGATTCAATGAGTACAGAGTCGGCCCAAATCCGGATCCCGTTGGTCTTCATCCAACATCCCGTCTCCAGGTCCTCTTCAACTGCTGTTGTTTCCTTGTTGTCAAACCTGACCTTTTTAATAAATGGGAGCCCATCAGTCTTCATCCAACCTCCTGTGTCCAAGTCTTCTTCAACTGCTGTTGTTTCCTTGTTGTCAAACCTGACCTTTTTAATAAATGGGAGCCCATCAGTCTTCATCCAACATCCTGTGTCCAAGTCTTCTTCAATTGTTGTTTCCTTGTTGTCAAACCTGACCTTTTTAGCAAATAGGAGCCCATCGGCATAAACATCCCTCTGGATGATATACCACTCTAACACTGCCTATTGCTAAAATAAATATAGCTGTCACAGCGTCTGTCAGTCAAGAAGAAGTGAGAATTAAAGCCAAATGTGAGTCTAAATTGTGGAATCACATCATCAGTAGTATACCCAGGATCATTGGGTGTTTCGGCCTTCGAAACACTAGACACCCTCACCATAGGCAGGCCCACCAGGGTTGATCAAATCCCCAGTGTGTGATTCCAGTCCAATTGGTACGTCAACACCTGAATTTTGTAAAAAAGTCCAGTCCACAGAGAAACCGTCCCACCCAATGCTGTTCTGAGAAGAAATGGGAAAAACTAACAGAATGCCCAGACGCCTCAACTCAAAGCGACTTTCCAATAAATTAGCGACTTTAACATTAAAAAGCAATTTTACTAATAAAAACCTAGCAAACAATCAAATATTCATGTCAATAATAATACCTACCTGAGCTGCTTCACAATAAGACAATATGAATGTCAATAATAATAATAATAATACTTACCTGTCCTAGGAATAAAAGAGGGTTAGGATAGAAAGCAGGGTTAGGTTTAGGAGAGAAAGAGAGACCCACCAGGGGTCTAGGGTTGGGGTTAGGATAGGGTGCAGGTGGGGTTAGGGTAGGGAGAGGGGGGGGGTTTGGAGAGAGGGGGGGTTGGGTTTAGGCAAGAGAAGGAGAAGGAAAATAGAGCAGTGACTCGTACAGTGCAGACACCCACAGGGCGAATGACACTGCTGCCCACAGGGCTCGAGTCGAAATCTCCCGCCCTCCCCAAAGGAATCAATCCCAAGGGGCGGAAGGCAGAGACAGACTAGGAAGAGTAGAAAACAGTGAGCAAAACACATTCCCCCTCCCAAAATAACCTCTTGAGTGAACAAATCCTGCAGAAAGCTTGATTGATTGAGGAAGTCTTGTGCCGTCCCGTTCAGAGTGATGTGAAAAATCTAAACTTAGAAGAGCAAAGCCACAGGCCTTCTCACAAAAATTGTCTTCATCTTCTTGAGGCAATATAAGAATTAATATAAGAATTAAGAGTGGAAAGGGGACGATAGGAGCAAGTCGGGCCAAGGCCCCGGCAAGGTTAGGTGTGGTAGTAATAACGAGGAAACACCCTGTGGGACCCCGACGGGACCACAGTACTGGTGAGACCCCATTTAGGCACGCGCACCTGAAACCCAACTCACTCCGTCCCCCTGGAATGAATAAATGAGCAAGAGTCTGTTTTATAGGCTCCTCCTTCTCTACTGCCAGTCACATTGGCCAATAGAAGTAGTATTAACATCCCACAGGGATACAGTTGTCCGAAGACTTTCCAAAATGTAATTAAAAAATGTAATTAAAACCGTTCTCAGACTCAGAATCCCCGTAAAGGTTAAGACCAACGTCATCCAGAAGCCCAGGGCCAGCAGTCTCACAGAGAAATCATGTAACACAAGCACATCCCTACTCTGAACAATAATACAACCCAGACCACCAAAGCCTGCAAAGTGGTTGAGGTCACATCCGATCTTCCCCAGCACCAACAATGCCGACCGTGATGCCCAATCAATGCCCTGACAGATGACCGCCGGCTAGCCTGACACCAGGATCACATCCGATATACCCGATGCCCACCGCCACTCCAGGCAGTCACCCGAGACCACGTCCCATGACAAGGCCCAAGATCGGGATCACTGTAGAGCGCTGAGAGCCCAGCAGTGAGTCCAGGTGGTTCAGAGATTATGGTTTTAGCCCATGAGACAAAACAAACTCAAGAGACACCGGCCCAGGCCTCAATGGACCGAAGGTCATGATTCAATGAGTACAGAGTCGGCCCAAATCCGGATCCCGTTGGTCTTCATCCAACATCCCGTCTCCAGGTCCTCTTCAACTGCTGTTGTTTCCTTGTTGTCAAACCTGACCTTTTTAATAAATGGGAGCCCATCAGTCTTCATCCAACCTCCTGTGTCCAAGTCTTCTTCAACTGCTGTTGTTTCCTTGTTGTCAAACCTGACCTTTTTAATAAATGGGAGCCCATCAGTCTTCATCCAACATCCTGTGTCCAAGTCTTCTTCAATTGTTGTTTCCTTGTTGTCAAACCTGACCTTTTTAGCAAATAGGAGCCCATCGGCATAAACATCCCTCTGGATGATATACCACTCTAACACTGCCTATTGCTAAAATAAATATAGCTGTCACAGCGTCTGTCAGTCAAGAAGAAGTGAGAATTAAAGCCAAATGTGAGTCTAAATTGTGGAATCACATCATCAGTAGTATACCCAGGATCATTGGGTGTTTCGGCCTTCGAAACACTAGACACCCTCACCATAGGCAGGCCCACCAGGGTTGATCAAATCCCCAGTGTGTGATTCCAGTCCAATTGGTACGTCAACACCTGAATTTTGTAAAAAAGTCCAGTCCACAGAGAAACCGTCCCACCCAATGCTGTTCTGAGAAGAAATGGGAAAAACTAACAGAATGCCCAGACGCCTCAACTCAAAGCGACTTTCCAATAAATTAGCGACTTTAACATTAAAAAGCAATTTTACTAATAAAAACCTAGCAAACAATCAAATATTCATGTCAATAATAATACCTACCTGAGCTGCTTCACAATAAGACAATATGAATGTCAATAATAATAATAATAATACTTACCTGTCCTAGGAATAAAAGAGGGTTAGGATAGAAAGCAGGGTTAGGTTTAGGAGAGAAAGAGAGACCCACCAGGGGTCTAGGGTTGGGGTTAGGATAGGGTGCAGGTGGGGTTAGGGTAGGGAGAGGGGGGGGTTTGGAGAGAGGGGGGGTTGGGTTTAGGCAAGAGAAGGAGAAGGAAAATAGAGCAGTGACTCGTACAGTGCAGACACCCACAGGGCGAATGACACTGCTGCCCACAGGGCTCGAGTCGAAATCTCCCGCCCTCCCCAAAGGAATCAATCCCAAGGGGCGGAAGGCAGAGACAGACTAGGAAGAGTAGAAAACAGTGAGCAAAACACATTCCCCCTCCCAAAATAACCTCTTGAGTGAACAAATCCTGCAGAAAGCTTGATTGATTGAGGAAGTCTTGTGCCGTCCCGTTCAGAGTGATGTGAAAAATCTAAACTTAGAAGAGCAAAGCCACAGGCCTTCTCACAAAAATTGTCTTCATCTTCTTGAGGCAATATAAGAATTAATATAAGAATTAAGAGTGGAAAGGGGACGATAGGAGCAAGTCGGGCCAAGGCCCCGGCAAGGTTAGGTGTGGTAGTAATAACGAGGAAACACCCTGTGGGACCCCGACGGGACCACAGTACTGGTGAGACCCCATTTAGGCACGCGCACCTGAAACCCAACTCACTCCGTCCCCCTGGAATGAATAAATGAGCAAGAGTCTGTTTTATAGGCTCCTCCTTCTCTACTGCCAGTCACATTGGCCAATAGAAGTAGTATTAACATCCCACAGGGATACAGTTGTCCGAAGACTTTCCAAAATGTAATTAAAAAATGTAATTAAAACCGTTCTCAGACTCAGAATCCCCGTAAAGGTTAAGACCAACGTCATCCAGAAGCCCAGGGCCAGCAGTCTCACAGAGAAATCATGTAACACAAGCACATCCCTACTCTGAACAATAATACAACCCAGACCACCAAAGCCTGCAAAGTGGTTGAGGTCACATCCGATCTTCCCCAGCACCAACAATGCCGACCGTGATGCCCAATCAATGCCCTGACAGATGACCGCCGGCTAGCCTGACACCAGGATCACATCCGATATACCCGATGCCCACCGCCACTCCAGGCAGTCACCCGAGACCACGTCCCATGACAAGGCCCAAGATCGGGATCACTGTAGAGCGCTGAGAGCCCAGCAGTGAGTCCAGGTGGTTCAGAGATTATGGTTTTAGCCCATGAGACAAAACAAACTCAAGAGACACCGGCCCAGGCCTCAATGGACCGAAGGTCATGATTCAATGAGTACAGAGTCGGCCCAAATCCGGATCCCGTTGGTCTTCATCCAACATCCCGTCTCCAGGTCCTCTTCAACTGCTGTTGTTTCCTTGTTGTCAAACCTGACCTTTTTAATAAATGGGAGCCCATCAGTCTTCATCCAACCTCCTGTGTCCAAGTCTTCTTCAACTGCTGTTGTTTCCTTGTTGTCAAACCTGACCTTTTTAATAAATGGGAGCCCATCAGTCTTCATCCAACATCCTGTGTCCAAGTCTTCTTCAATTGTTGTTTCCTTGTTGTCAAACCTGACCTTTTTAGCAAATAGGAGCCCATCGGCATAAACATCCCTCTGGATGATATACCACTCTAACACTGCCTATTGCTAAAATAAATATAGCTGTCACAGCGTCTGTCAGTCAAGAAGAAGTGAGAATTAAAGCCAAATGTGAGTCTAAATTGTGGAATCACATCATCAGTAGTATACCCAGGATCATTGGGTGTTTCGGCCTTCGAAACACTAGACACCCTCACCATAGGCAGGCCCACCAGGGTTGATCAAATCCCCAGTGTGTGATTCCAGTCCAATTGGTACGTCAACACCTGAATTTTGTAAAAAAGTCCAGTCCACAGAGAAACCGTCCCACCCAATGCTGTTCTGAGAAGAAATGGGAAAAACTAACAGAATGCCCAGACGCCTCAACTCAAAGCGACTTTCCAATAAATTAGCGACTTTAACATTAAAAAGCAATTTTACTAATAAAAACCTAGCAAACAATCAAATATTCATGTCAATAATAATACCTACCTGAGCTGCTTCACAATAAGACAATATGAATGTCAATAATAATAATAATAATACTTACCTGTCCTAGGAATAAAAGAGGGTTAGGATAGAAAGCAGGGTTAGGTTTAGGAGAGAAAGAGAGACCCACCAGGGGTCTAGGGTTGGGGTTAGGATAGGGTGCAGGTGGGGTTAGGGTAGGGAGAGGGGGGGGGTTTGGAGAGAGGGGGGGTTGGGTTTAGGCAAGAGAAGGAGAAGGAAAATAGAGCAGTGACTCGTACAGTGCAGACACCCACAGGGCGAATGACACTGCTGCCCACAGGGCTCGAGTCGAAATCTCCCGCCCTCCCCAAAGGAATCAATCCCAAGGGGCGGAAGGCAGAGACAGACTAGGAAGAGTAGAAAACAGTGAGCAAAACACATTCCCCCTCCCAAAATAACCTCTTGAGTGAACAAATCCTGCAGAAAGCTTGATTGATTGAGGAAGTCTTGTGCCGTCCCGTTCAGAGTGATGTGAAAAATCTAAACTTAGAAGAGCAAAGCCACAGGCCTTCTCACAAAAATTGTCTTCATCTTCTTGAGGCAATATAAGAATTAATATAAGAATTAAGAGTGGAAAGGGGACGATAGGAGCAAGTCGGGCCAAGGCCCCGGCAAGGTTAGGTGTGGTAGTAATAACGAGGAAACACCCTGTGGGACCCCGACGGGACCACAGTACTGGTGAGACCCCATTTAGGCACGCGCACCTGAAACCCAACTCACTCCGTCCCCCTGGAATGAATAAATGAGCAAGAGTCTGTTTTATAGGCTCCTCCTTCTCTACTGCCAGTCACATTGGCCAATAGAAGTAGTATTAACATCCCACAGGGATACAGTTGTCCGAAGACTTTCCAAAATGTAATTAAAAAATGTAATTAAAACCGTTCTCAGACTCAGAATCCCCGTAAAGGTTAAGACCAACGTCATCCAGAAGCCCAGGGCCAGCAGTCTCACAGAGAAATCATGTAACACAAGCACATCCCTACTCTGAACAATAATACAACCCAGACCACCAAAGCCTGCAAAGTGGTTGAGGTCACATCCGATCTTCCCCAGCACCAACAATGCCGACCGTGATGCCCAATCAATGCCCTGACAGATGACCGCCGGCTAGCCTGACACCAGGATCACATCCGATATACCCGATGCCCACCGCCACTCCAGGCAGTCACCCGAGACCACGTCCCATGACAAGGCCCAAGATCGGGATCACTGTAGAGCGCTGAGAGCCCAGCAGTGAGTCCAGGTGGTTCAGAGATTATGGTTTTAGCCCATGAGACAAAACAAACTCAAGAGACACCGGCCCAGGCCTCAATGGACCGAAGGTCATGATTCAATGAGTACAGAGTCGGCCCAAATCCGGATCCCGTTGGTCTTCATCCAACATCCCGTCTCCAGGTCCTCTTCAACTGCTGTTGTTTCCTTGTTGTCAAACCTGACCTTTTTAATAAATGGGAGCCCATCAGTCTTCATCCAACCTCCTGTGTCCAAGTCTTCTTCAACTGCTGTTGTTTCCTTGTTGTCAAACCTGACCTTTTTAATAAATGGGAGCCCATCAGTCTTCATCCAACATCCTGTGTCCAAGTCTTCTTCAATTGTTGTTTCCTTGTTGTCAAACCTGACCTTTTTAGCAAATAGGAGCCCATCGGCATAAACATCCCTCTGGATGATATACCACTCTAACACTGCCTATTGCTAAAATAAATATAGCTGTCACAGCGTCTGTCAGTCAAGAAGAAGTGAGAATTAAAGCCAAATGTGAGTCTAAATTGTGGAATCACATCATCAGTAGTATACCCAGGATCATTGGGTGTTTCGGCCTTCGAAACACTAGACACCCTCACCATAGGCAGGCCCACCAGGGTTGATCAAATCCCCAGTGTGTGATTCCAGTCCAATTGGTACGTCAACACCTGAATTTTGTAAAAAAGTCCAGTCCACAGAGAAACCGTCCCACCCAATGCTGTTCTGAGAAGAAATGGGAAAAACTAACAGAATGCCCAGACGCCTCAACTCAAAGCGACTTTCCAATAAATTAGCGACTTTAACATTAAAAAGCAATTTTACTAATAAAAACCTAGCAAACAATCAAATATTCATGTCAATAATAATACCTACCTGAGCTGCTTCACAATAAGACAATATGAATGTCAATAATAATAATAATAATACTTACCTGTCCTAGGAATAAAAGAGGGTTAGGATAGAAAGCAGGGTTAGGTTTAGGAGAGAAAGAGAGACCCACCAGGGGTCTAGGGTTGGGGTTAGGATAGGGTGCAGGTGGGGTTAGGGTAGGGAGAGAGGGGGGGTTTGGAGAGAGGGGGGGTTGGGTTTAGGCAAGAGAAGGAGAAGGAAAATAGAGCAGTGACTCGTACAGTGCAGACACCCACAGGGCGAATGACACTGCTGCCCACAGGGCTCGAGTCGAAATCTCCCGCCCTCCCCAAAGGAATCAATCCCAAGGGGCGGAAGGCAGAGACAGACTAGGAAGAGTAGAAAACAGTGAGCAAAACACATTCCCCCTCCCAAAATAACCTCTTGAGTGAACAAATCCTGCAGAAAGCTTGATTGATTGAGGAAGTCTTGTGCCGTCCCGTTCAGAGTGATGTGAAAAATCTAAACTTAGAAGAGCAAAGCCACAGGCCTTCTCACAAAAATTGTCTTCATCTTCTTGAGGCAATATAAGAATTAATATAAGAATTAAGAGTGGAAAGGGGACGATAGGAGCAAGTCGGGCCAAGGCCCCGGCAAGGTTAGGTGTGGTAGTAATAACGAGGAAACACCCTGTGGGACCCCGACGGGACCACAGTACTGGTGAGACCCCATTTAGGCACGCGCACCTGAAACCCAACTCACTCCGTCCCCCTGGAATGAATAAATGAGCAAGAGTCTGTTTTATAGGCTCCTCCTTCTCTACTGCCAGTCACATTGGCCAATAGAAGTAGTATTAACATCCCACAGGGATACAGTTGTCCGAAGACTTTCCAAAATGTAATTAAAAAATGTAATTAAAACCGTTCTCAGACTCAGAATCCCCGTAAAGGTTAAGACCAACGTCATCCAGAAGCCCAGGGCCAGCAGTCTCACAGAGAAATCATGTAACACAAGCACATCCCTACTCTGAACAATAATACAACCCAGACCACCAAAGCCTGCAAAGTGGTTGAGGTCACATCCGATCTTCCCCAGCACCAACAATGCCGACCGTGATGCCCAATCAATGCCCTGACAGATGACCGCCGGCTAGCCTGACACCAGGATCACATCCGATATACCCGATGCCCACCGCCACTCCAGGCAGTCACCCGAGACCACGTCCCATGACAAGGCCCAAGATCGGGATCACTGTAGAGCGCTGAGAGCCCAGCAGTGAGTCCAGGTGGTTCAGAGATTATGGTTTTAGCCCATGAGACAAAACAAACTCAAGAGACACCGGCCCAGGCCTCAATGGACCGAAGGTCATGATTCAATGAGTACAGAGTCGGCCCAAATCCGGATCCCGTTGGTCTTCATCCAACATCCCGTCTCCAGGTCCTCTTCAACTGCTGTTGTTTCCTTGTTGTCAAACCTGACCTTTTTAATAAATGGGAGCCCATCAGTCTTCATCCAACCTCCTGTGTCCAAGTCTTCTTCAACTGCTGTTGTTTCCTTGTTGTCAAACCTGACCTTTTTAATAAATGGGAGCCCATCAGTCTTCATCCAACATCCTGTGTCCAAGTCTTCTTCAATTGTTGTTTCCTTGTTGTCAAACCTGACCTTTTTAGCAAATAGGAGCCCATCGGCATAAACATCCCTCTGGATGATATACCACTCTAACACTGCCTATTGCTAAAATAAATATAGCTGTCACAGCGTCTGTCAGTCAAGAAGAAGTGAGAATTAAAGCCAAATGTGAGTCTAAATTGTGGAATCACATCATCAGTAGTATACCCAGGATCATTGGGTGTTTCGGCCTTCGAAACACTAGACACCCTCACCATAGGCAGGCCCACCAGGGTTGATCAAATCCCCAGTGTGTGATTCCAGTCCAATTGGTACGTCAACACCTGAATTTTGTAAAAAAGTCCAGTCCACAGAGAAACCGTCCCACCCAATGCTGTTCTGAGAAGAAATGGGAAAAACTAACAGAATGCCCAGACGCCTCAACTCAAAGCGACTTTCCAATAAATTAGCGACTTTAACATTAAAAAGCAATTTTACTAATAAAAACCTAGCAAACAATCAAATATTCATGTCAATAATAATACCTACCTGAGCTGCTTCACAATAAGACAATATGAATGTCAATAATAATAATAATAATACTTACCTGTCCTAGGAATAAAAGAGGGTTAGGATAGAAAGCAGGGTTAGGTTTAGGAGAGAAAGAGAGACCCACCAGGGGTCTAGGGTTGGGGTTAGGATAGGGTGCAGGTGGGGTTAGGGTAGGGAGAGGGGGGGGGTTTGGAGAGAGGGGGGGTTGGGTTTAGGCAAGAGAAGGAGAAGGAAAATAGAGCAGTGACTCGTACAGTGCAGACACCCACAGGGCGAATGACACTGCTGCCCACAGGGCTCGAGTCGAAATCTCCCGCCCTCCCCAAAGGAATCAATCCCAAGGGGCGGAAGGCAGAGACAGACTAGGAAGAGTAGAAAACAGTGAGCAAAACACATTCCCCCTCCCAAAATAACCTCTTGAGTGAACAAATCCTGCAGAAAGCTTGATTGATTGAGGAAGTCTTGTGCCGTCCCGTTCAGAGTGATGTGAAAAATCTAAACTTAGAAGAGCAAAGCCACAGGCCTTCTCACAAAAATTGTCTTCATCTTCTTGAGGCAATATAAGAATTAATATAAGAATTAAGAGTGGAAAGGGGACGATAGGAGCAAGTCGGGCCAAGGCCCCGGCAAGGTTAGGTGTGGTAGTAATAACGAGGAAACACCCTGTGGGACCCCGACGGGACCACAGTACTGGTGAGACCCCATTTAGGCACGCGCACCTGAAACCCAACTCACTCCGTCCCCCTGGAATGAATAAATGAGCAAGAGTCTGTTTTATAGGCTCCTCCTTCTCTACTGCCAGTCACATTGGCCAATAGAAGTAGTATTAACATCCCACAGGGATACAGTTGTCCGAAGACTTTCCAAAATGTAATTAAAAAATGTAATTAAAACCGTTCTCAGACTCAGAATCCCCGTAAAGGTTAAGACCAACGTCATCCAGAAGCCCAGGGCCAGCAGTCTCACAGAGAAATCATGTAACACAAGCACATCCCTACTCTGAACAATAATACAACCCAGACCACCAAAGCCTGCAAAGTGGTTGAGGTCACATCCGATCTTCCCCAGCACCAACAATGCCGACCGTGATGCCCAATCAATGCCCTGACAGATGACCGCCGGCTAGCCTGACACCAGGATCACATCCGATATACCCGATGCCCACCGCCACTCCAGGCAGTCACCCGAGACCACGTCCCATGACAAGGCCCAAGATCGGGATCACTGTAGAGCGCTGAGAGCCCAGCAGTGAGTCCAGGTGGTTCAGAGATTATGGTTTTAGCCCATGAGACAAAACAAACTCAAGAGACACCGGCCCAGGCCTCAATGGACCGAAGGTCATGATTCAATGAGTACAGAGTCGGCCCAAATCCGGATCCCGTTGGTCTTCATCCAACATCCCGTCTCCAGGTCCTCTTCAACTGCTGTTGTTTCCTTGTTGTCAAACCTGACCTTTTTAATAAATGGGAGCCCATCAGTCTTCATCCAACCTCCTGTGTCCAAGTCTTCTTCAACTGCTGTTGTTTCCTTGTTGTCAAACCTGACCTTTTTAATAAATGGGAGCCCATCAGTCTTCATCCAACATCCTGTGTCCAAGTCTTCTTCAATTGTTGTTTCCTTGTTGTCAAACCTGACCTTTTTAGCAAATAGGAGCCCATCGGCATAAACATCCCTCTGGATGATATACCACTCTAACACTGCCTATTGCTAAAATAAATATAGCTGTCACAGCGTCTGTCAGTCAAGAAGAAGTGAGAATTAAAGCCAAATGTGAGTCTAAATTGTGGAATCACATCATCAGTAGTATACCCAGGATCATTGGGTGTTTCGGCCTTCGAAACACTAGACACCCTCACCATAGGCAGGCCCACCAGGGTTGATCAAATCCCCAGTGTGTGATTCCAGTCCAATTGGTACGTCAACACCTGAATTTTGTAAAAAAGTCCAGTCCACAGAGAAACCGTCCCACCCAATGCTGTTCTGAGAAGAAATGGGAAAAACTAACAGAATGCCCAGACGCCTCAACTCAAAGCGACTTTCCAATAAATTAGCGACTTTAACATTAAAAAGCAATTTTACTAATAAAAACCTAGCAAACAATCAAATATTCATGTCAATAATAATACCTACCTGAGCTGCTTCACAATAAGACAATATGAATGTCAATAATAATAATAATAATACTTACCTGTCCTAGGAATAAAAGAGGGTTAGGATAGAAAGCAGGGTTAGGTTTAGGAGAGAAAGAGAGACCCACCAGGGGTCTAGGGTTGGGGTTAGGATAGGGTGCAGGTGGGGTTAGGGTAGGGAGAGAGGGGGGGTTTGGAGAGAGGGGGGGTTGGGTTTAGGCAAGAGAAGGAGAAGGAAAATAGAGCAGTGACTCGTACAGTGCAGACACCCACAGGGCGAATGACACTGCTGCCCACAGGGCTCGAGTCGAAATCTCCCGCCCTCCCCAAAGGAATCAATCCCAAGGGGCGGAAGGCAGAGACAGACTAGGAAGAGTAGAAAACAGTGAGCAAAACACATTCCCCCTCCCAAAATAACCTCTTGAGTGAACAAATCCTGCAGAAAGCTTGATTGATTGAGGAAGTCTTGTGCCGTCCCGTTCAGAGTGATGTGAAAAATCTAAACTTAGAAGAGCAAAGCCACAGGCCTTCTCACAAAAATTGTCTTCATCTTCTTGAGGCAATATAAGAATTAATATAAGAATTAAGAGTGGAAAGGGGACGATAGGAGCAAGTCGGGCCAAGGCCCCGGCAAGGTTAGGTGTGGTAGTAATAACGAGGAAACACCCTGTGGGACCCCGACGGGACCACAGTACTGGTGAGACCCCATTTAGGCACGCGCACCTGAAACCCAACTCACTCCGTCCCCCTGGAATGAATAAATGAGCAAGAGTCTGTTTTATAGGCTCCTCCTTCTCTACTGCCAGTCACATTGGCCAATAGAAGTAGTATTAACATCCCACAGGGATACAGTTGTCCGAAGACTTTCCAAAATGTAATTAAAAAATGTAATTAAAACCGTTCTCAGACTCAGAATCCCCGTAAAGGTTAAGACCAACGTCATCCAGAAGCCCAGGGCCAGCAGTCTCACAGAGAAATCATGTAACACAAGCACATCCCTACTCTGAACAATAATACAACCCAGACCACCAAAGCCTGCAAAGTGGTTGAGGTCACATCCGATCTTCCCCAGCACCAACAATGCCGACCGTGATGCCCAATCAATGCCCTGACAGATGACCGCCGGCTAGCCTGACACCAGGATCACATCCGATATACCCGATGCCCACCGCCACTCCAGGCAGTCACCCGAGACCACGTCCCATGACAAGGCCCAAGATCGGGATCACTGTAGAGCGCTGAGAGCCCAGCAGTGAGTCCAGGTGGTTCAGAGATTATGGTTTTAGCCCATGAGACAAAACAAACTCAAGAGACACCGGCCCAGGCCTCAATGGACCGAAGGTCATGATTCAATGAGTACAGAGTCGGCCCAAATCCGGATCCCGTTGGTCTTCATCCAACATCCCGTCTCCAGGTCCTCTTCAACTGCTGTTGTTTCCTTGTTGTCAAACCTGACCTTTTTAATAAATGGGAGCCCATCAGTCTTCATCCAACCTCCTGTGTCCAAGTCTTCTTCAACTGCTGTTGTTTCCTTGTTGTCAAACCTGACCTTTTTAATAAATGGGAGCCCATCAGTCTTCATCCAACATCCTGTGTCCAAGTCTTCTTCAATTGTTGTTTCCTTGTTGTCAAACCTGACCTTTTTAGCAAATAGGAGCCCATCGGCATAAACATCCCTCTGGATGATATACCACTCTAACACTGCCTATTGCTAAAATAAATATAGCTGTCACAGCGTCTGTCAGTCAAGAAGAAGTGAGAATTAAAGCCAAATGTGAGTCTAAATTGTGGAATCACATCATCAGTAGTATACCCAGGATCATTGGGTGTTTCGGCCTTCGAAACACTAGACACCCTCACCATAGGCAGGCCCACCAGGGTTGATCAAATCCCCAGTGTGTGATTCCAGTCCAATTGGTACGTCAACACCTGAATTTTGTAAAAAAGTCCAGTCCACAGAGAAACCGTCCCACCCAATGCTGTTCTGAGAAGAAATGGGAAAAACTAACAGAATGCCCAGACGCCTCAACTCAAAGCGACTTTCCAATAAATTAGCGACTTTAACATTAAAAAGCAATTTTACTAATAAAAACCTAGCAAACAATCAAATATTCATGTCAATAATAATACCTACCTGAGCTGCTTCACAATAAGACAATATGAATGTCAATAATAATAATAATAATACTTACCTGTCCTAGGAATAAAAGAGGGTTAGGATAGAAAGCAGGGTTAGGTTTAGGAGAGAAAGAGAGACCCACCAGGGGTCTAGGGTTGGGGTTAGGATAGGGTGCAGGTGGGGTTAGGGTAGGGAGAGAGGGGGGGTTTGGAGAGAGGGGGGGTTGGGTTTAGGCAAGAGAAGGAGAAGGAAAATAGAGCAGTGACTCGTACAGTGCAGACACCCACAGGGCGAATGACACTGCTGCCCACAGGGCTCGAGTCGAAATCTCCCGCCCTCCCCAAAGGAATCAATCCCAAGGGGCGGAAGGCAGAGACAGACTAGGAAGAGTAGAAAACAGTGAGCAAAACACATTCCCCCTCCCAAAATAACCTCTTGAGTGAACAAATCCTGCAGAAAGCTTGATTGATTGAGGAAGTCTTGTGCCGTCCCGTTCAGAGTGATGTGAAAAATCTAAACTTAGAAGAGCAAAGCCACAGGCCTTCTCACAAAAATTGTCTTCATCTTCTTGAGGCAATATAAGAATTAATATAAGAATTAAGAGTGGAAAGGGGACGATAGGAGCAAGTCGGGCCAAGGCCCCGGCAAGGTTAGGTGTGGTAGTAATAACGAGGAAACACCCTGTGGGACCCCGACGGGACCACAGTACTGGTGAGACCCCATTTAGGCACGCGCACCTGAAACCCAACTCACTCCGTCCCCCTGGAATGAATAAATGAGCAAGAGTCTGTTTTATAGGCTCCTCCTTCTCTACTGCCAGTCACATTGGCCAATAGAAGTAGTATTAACATCCCACAGGGATACAGTTGTCCGAAGACTTTCCAAAATGTAATTAAAAAATGTAATTAAAACCGTTCTCAGACTCAGAATCCCCGTAAAGGTTAAGACCAACGTCATCCAGAAGCCCAGGGCCAGCAGTCTCACAGAGAAATCATGTAACACAAGCACATCCCTACTCTGAACAATAATACAACCCAGACCACCAAAGCCTGCAAAGTGGTTGAGGTCACATCCGATCTTCCCCAGCACCAACAATGCCGACCGTGATGCCCAATCAATGCCCTGACAGATGACCGCCGGCTAGCCTGACACCAGGATCACATCCGATATACCCGATGCCCACCGCCACTCCAGGCAGTCACCCGAGACCACGTCCCATGACAAGGCCCAAGATCGGGATCACTGTAGAGCGCTGAGAGCCCAGCAGTGAGTCCAGGTGGTTCAGAGATTATGGTTTTAGCCCATGAGACAAAACAAACTCAAGAGACACCGGCCCAGGCCTCAATGGACCGAAGGTCATGATTCAATGAGTACAGAGTCGGCCCAAATCCGGATCCCGTTGGTCTTCATCCAACATCCCGTCTCCAGGTCCTCTTCAACTGCTGTTGTTTCCTTGTTGTCAAACCTGACCTTTTTAATAAATGGGAGCCCATCAGTCTTCATCCAACCTCCTGTGTCCAAGTCTTCTTCAACTGCTGTTGTTTCCTTGTTGTCAAACCTGACCTTTTTAATAAATGGGAGCCCATCAGTCTTCATCCAACATCCTGTGTCCAAGTCTTCTTCAATTGTTGTTTCCTTGTTGTCAAACCTGACCTTTTTAGCAAATAGGAGCCCATCGGCATAAACATCCCTCTGGATGATATACCACTCTAACACTGCCTATTGCTAAAATAAATATAGCTGTCACAGCGTCTGTCAGTCAAGAAGAAGTGAGAATTAAAGCCAAATGTGAGTCTAAATTGTGGAATCACATCATCAGTAGTATACCCAGGATCATTGGGTGTTTCGGCCTTCGAAACACTAGACACCCTCACCATAGGCAGGCCCACCAGGGTTGATCAAATCCCCAGTGTGTGATTCCAGTCCAATTGGTACGTCAACACCTGAATTTTGTAAAAAAGTCCAGTCCACAGAGAAACCGTCCCACCCAATGCTGTTCTGAGAAGAAATGGGAAAAACTAACAGAATGCCCAGACGCCTCAACTCAAAGCGACTTTCCAATAAATTAGCGACTTTAACATTAAAAAGCAATTTTACTAATAAAAACCTAGCAAACAATCAAATATTCATGTCAATAATAATACCTACCTGAGCTGCTTCACAATAAGACAATATGAATGTCAATAATAATAATAATAATACTTACCTGTCCTAGGAATAAAAGAGGGTTAGGATAGAAAGCAGGGTTAGGTTTAGGAGAGAAAGAGAGACCCACCAGGGGTCTAGGGTTGGGGTTAGGATAGGGTGCAGGTGGGGTTAGGGTAGGGAGAGAGGGGGGGTTTGGAGAGAGGGGGGGTTGGGTTTAGGCAAGAGAAGGAGAAGGAAAATAGAGCAGTGACTCGTACAGTGCAGACACCCACAGGGCGAATGACACTGCTGCCCACAGGGCTCGAGTCGAAATCTCCCGCCCTCCCCAAAGGAATCAATCCCAAGGGGCGGAAGGCAGAGACAGACTAGGAAGAGTAGAAAACAGTGAGCAAAACACATTCCCCCTCCCAAAATAACCTCTTGAGTGAACAAATCCTGCAGAAAGCTTGATTGATTGAGGAAGTCTTGTGCCGTCCCGTTCAGAGTGATGTGAAAAATCTAAACTTAGAAGAGCAAAGCCACAGGCCTTCTCACAAAAATTGTCTTCATCTTCTTGAGGCAATATAAGAATTAATATAAGAATTAAGAGTGGAAAGGGGACGATAGGAGCAAGTCGGGCCAAGGCCCCGGCAAGGTTAGGTGTGGTAGTAATAACGAGGAAACACCCTGTGGGACCCCGACGGGACCACAGTACTGGTGAGACCCCATTTAGGCACGCGCACCTGAAACCCAACTCACTCCGTCCCCCTGGAATGAATAAATGAGCAAGAGTCTGTTTTATAGGCTCCTCCTTCTCTACTGCCAGTCACATTGGCCAATAGAAGTAGTATTAACATCCCACAGGGATACAGTTGTCCGAAGACTTTCCAAAATGTAATTAAAAAATGTAATTAAAACCGTTCTCAGACTCAGAATCCCCGTAAAGGTTAAGACCAACGTCATCCAGAAGCCCAGGGCCAGCAGTCTCACAGAGAAATCATGTAACACAAGCACATCCCTACTCTGAACAATAATACAACCCAGACCACCAAAGCCTGCAAAGTGGTTGAGGTCACATCCGATCTTCCCCAGCACCAACAATGCCGACCGTGATGCCCAATCAATGCCCTGACAGATGACCGCCGGCTAGCCTGACACCAGGATCACATCCGATATACCCGATGCCCACCGCCACTCCAGGCAGTCACCCGAGACCACGTCCCATGACAAGGCCCAAGATCGGGATCACTGTAGAGCGCTGAGAGCCCAGCAGTGAGTCCAGGTGGTTCAGAGATTATGGTTTTAGCCCATGAGACAAAACAAACTCAAGAGACACCGGCCCAGGCCTCAATGGACCGAAGGTCATGATTCAATGAGTACAGAGTCGGCCCAAATCCGGATCCCGTTGGTCTTCATCCAACATCCCGTCTCCAGGTCCTCTTCAACTGCTGTTGTTTCCTTGTTGTCAAACCTGACCTTTTTAATAAATGGGAGCCCATCAGTCTTCATCCAACCTCCTGTGTCCAAGTCTTCTTCAACTGCTGTTGTTTCCTTGTTGTCAAACCTGACCTTTTTAATAAATGGGAGCCCATCAGTCTTCATCCAACATCCTGTGTCCAAGTCTTCTTCAATTGTTGTTTCCTTGTTGTCAAACCTGACCTTTTTAGCAAATAGGAGCCCATCGGCATAAACATCCCTCTGGATGATATACCACTCTAACACTGCCTATTGCTAAAATAAATATAGCTGTCACAGCGTCTGTCAGTCAAGAAGAAGTGAGAATTAAAGCCAAATGTGAGTCTAAATTGTGGAATCACATCATCAGTAGTATACCCAGGATCATTGGGTGTTTCGGCCTTCGAAACACTAGACACCCTCACCATAGGCAGGCCCACCAGGGTTGATCAAATCCCCAGTGTGTGATTCCAGTCCAATTGGTACGTCAACACCTGAATTTTGTAAAAAAGTCCAGTCCACAGAGAAACCGTCCCACCCAATGCTGTTCTGAGAAGAAATGGGAAAAACTAACAGAATGCCCAGACGCCTCAACTCAAAGCGACTTTCCAATAAACTAGCGACTTTAACATTAAAAAGCAATTTTACTAATAAAAACCTAGCAAACAATAAAATATTCATGTCAATAATAATACCTACCTGAGCTGCTTCACAATAAGACAACATGAATGTCAATAATAATAATACTTACCTGTCCTAGGAATAAAAGAGGGTTAAGATAGAAAGCAGGGTTAGGTTTAGGAGAGAAAGAGAGACCCACCAGGGTTAGGGTTGGGGTCGGGGTCGGGGTCGGGGTCGGGGTCGGGGTCGGGGTCGGGGTCGGGGTCAGGGGTCAGGGGTCAAGGGTTAGGGTTAGGGTTAGGGTTAGGGTTAGGGTTAGGGTTAGGGTTAGGGTTAGTAGGGTTAGGGTTAGGGTTAGGGTTAGGGGTTAGGGGTTAGGGGTAGGGGTAGGGTTAGGGTTAGGGTTAGGGTTAGGGTTAGGGTCAGGGTCAGGGTCAGGGTCAGGGTCAGGGTCAGGGTCAGGGTCTGGGTTAGGGTTAGGGTTAGGGTTAGGGTTAGGGTTAGGGTTTAGGGTTTAGGGTTAGGGTTTAGGGTTAGGGTTAGGGTTTAGGTTAGGGTTAGGGTTAGGTTTGGGTTAGGGTAGGGTTAAAAGAAAAACTGGATGGTCTTAAAGAGCACGGGCCTATTATTACTGTGTTGTTAAGCTAATTGAAATTGAAATGAAAAGGGTAGGAATGCAAATGGATGTGTTGTAGAATCATGTTTGTTTTTTTTAAAAAAAACAGGTGCTGTGTGGCGCTGAATGAGTGGATGGTGTTGTGGATTTGAGGATCAAGGTAAGTGTTGTTGAAATTACTTTTTTAATGTGTCGATCTATGTGTGTGCAGGTAAATATGTGTGGGTGTATTTTACAGGTGCTGTGTGGCGATGAATAAGTGGATGGTGCTGAAGATGGAGATCAGGGTGAGTGTTGTTGCACTGTTTTCTAGTGTGTCAGTCTATGTGTCTATGTAAAGCTGTATGTGAATAAGTAAAAAGGTTAACTATGTGTGTGTGTTTATTTGGGCCTCTGTGCGAGGGTGTAGACGTATGTGTTGTGTATGGACCTGATCTGTGTGTGTGTGTGTGTGGGTGTTGTGTAGTCAGTACCAGAAGGAAGTATACATCAACAGAATTGCCATGAAAAAATATGTATACACTTTATTTATTAAATTAAACTGGTCCTGTGTGAAAAATAAGAATGTTATGTTTTCTCATTCAGTCCCAGGGGTGTAATTGTGTTCAACTGTGTGATCCATTTTCTTTCGGCATGCTTCCGCTGTCCACTGGACCACCCGGACCCCGACTCCACCCCAGATATGATGAGGTGAGTGACGGGGTGCTCCTGGAAGTGTGTGACCAGTGTTGTTTGTAGGTGTGCCCGTGAGATGTTGTTGAGGTGTTGTTTCAGCCTAGTGTCTATTGAAGCTCCGGTTTCTCCTACGTAGTGTTTATGGCAGAGTGTGCAGGTGATGATGTAAACCACATTGGAGGTTTGTAGGGTGAGGCTGTCCGGGACTGGAGCCGATGTGTGGCTATGGGGGTTTGTAATAAATTTCCTGTTTTTGTAGTGCAATGTGTGAGGTTTGGTTATTGGAGGGGGCATATTGCTGAATTTAGTATGTATGAGGATATCCTTAAGACTTTTATTTTTTCTATATGCGGAGATGATCCTATATGGTTTAAGTGGGGGGTATGTGTGTTGAGCTGTGGTGAAATTGTGTTTGAATGTATGTTGCAGTGGGCGTGTTCTATGTGAGAATGTCGTGACTAAGGGAATGATGATTTTAGGTGGATCTGGGCCAGTGCCGGTTGTGTGTGAGGTAGCCGGGGAAGTGGGAGGAAAGGTAGGGTTAAAGGGGGGGTGTGCTTCCGGGATGGGGTTAAAGGGCGGGTCCGCGGAGATGTTAAAGGGGGAGTTGAGGTTGGGCGTGGGGTCGGGAAGGTTGGGGTTAGGGTTAAAAGTCAGGTTGGGTCTACCCGTGGAATTAAAAGGAAGGGGGGTGGGGTTGCGGGGAGGGTTGGGGTTAGGCGCGGGATCCGAGGGGTTGTGGTTAGGGTAGGGGACCAGGCTGGGTATAGTTTTGGGAGGGGGAGGAGTGGGGTTAAGGGGAGGGTGGGGTTGGTGACTATGACTACGGGTGGAATTAAAGATGGGATAGTAGCGGGGTGTTGGGTGGGGTACTGTAGCAGGGCCCTGGGAAGGTTTAGGGTTAGGAGGGGGGTTGGGGGAGGATACAGGATGCAAACCCGGTGTAGGGTAAGGGAGAGGATTTGGGGGGAAGGGGGATAGGAGGGGGAGGGGATCTGCTGCAGGTTGTGTATGTACTGTTGCTTGTATTTGGAATGTCTGAGGTGTGTGTGATGTGTGTGTGTTGGTTGTGTGTGCATCGCTGTTTGTAGTGTTGGGTGTGTGTGTGGGCCGAGTGGGAGAGAGAGCTGCCAAAGTGTCATTTTTAATAGTGCGCAGAAACCTCTTGGAATATCCCCTTTGTCTGAGTGAGTGAAAGAGTGTTTGAATGGCTATGTGTAAATCGTCTTTGTGAGACGATATTCTATGAAACCGGATGATCTGTGATTTGACGATACCTTTAAATGTGTGCTTGGGGTGATAGCTATGTTTATGTAATAGTGCGTGTGTGTCTGTGGGTTTGAAATATACTCGTGTCTGAAGTGTCTTATGTGTTGCGTTTATTGTGTGAAAGTAAACTGTAGTGTCCAGAAAGTGAATCTGTTGTGGGTCAATGATGTACTTCACCGTGATGGATGGATGGTGTGAGTTAAGTATGTGTATGAATTCCGTGAAATGTTTGATGTCGTGTGGCCATGCCCCTATGATATCGTCTAAAAACCTGAAGTAGAATGATGGTTGCAGTGGACACTTTGACAGCGCTTCTCTCTCCCACTCAGCCATGTAAATGTTGGCATATGCGGGGGCAAACTTTTTGCCCATAGCCGTACCCATCGTCTGCAGATAATGTTTATTGTTAAATAAGAAATCATTATTATCTAAGCTAATTTGTAATAACTGTAAAATGTCCTGATCCGGTCTTTTGTTATCTGGGTGCTTATGAAATAGGGATTTGACAGCCTGCACACCCATTGTGGTGTTAATGTTGGTGTACAGGCTGTCCACATCGATGGTGAAGATGTGTGTGTGGGAGGGAACGGCTATGGGCTTGAGCTTTTCTAAAAAGTGATATGTGTCTTTAAGATAACTGGGGTGCCGGGTGGATAAGGGGTTGATGTAGTAGTCGATGTATTCCGAGATGTTATAGGACTCGCTGTTACAATCGGATACTATGGGTCTGCCAGGAGGAACTTCAAAGGGAATGGTCCAGGTGTCCGGTTCTTTGTGGATCTTGGGAAGTAAGTAAAAGAGTCTTTGTCGTGGGGTGTCCGGTCCGTATAGGTAGTCCCGTTGCTTAGCTGTAATGTAGCGTCTGTCATAAAGTGATTTGATGATAGTCCTAAGTTTCACCTGTGTCTGTGGTTGTATGCTATCCGGTATGATTTTGTAATGTCTGATGTTGTTTAACTGCCTATTTGCTTCAAAAATGTACTGGTGGTTATCTAAGATGACTATTTTGGATCCTTTGTCCGCTGGTTTGATGACTATGTGTGGGTTGTTTTTGAGTGTTTGTAGTGACTCTCGGAGTGTGGTAGTGAGGTTGTCCTGTCTGTCCGTCTGTGTGTTATGGTCTCGTAAAGTCCTTCTGTCCGCCTTGATGAGGGTCCTGATGTGGTGGTCCACCTGGGAGAGTTTAGGCTCCCAGGTGGAAGGATTGATGAAGGGCAGGTGGTTATTGCTCTCTGTATAGTCAAAGTAGTCCAGTATTTTAAGTCGTCTGTGATATTTGTGGATGTCCCTTTGAAGTTCCTCCTGGTCAAAAGTGGTGGGACGGGGCACAAAGGTGAGGCCTCTCTCCAGAAGTGCTACTTGTGTTGGTGATGGGTGAAATGTTTTGGACAGATTCAAAATGTTAGAATTGGATGGTAGTGGTGAATGAGGGAGCTGGGGGGCGGGGGGAGGAGGGGGGGCCCTAGATGTATGTGTCGTTGGTAAATGTGTGACAATGTTAAAGGTGTCTGGGTTGTGAGTATGAGTAATTATAAATTTAACTGTGAACACCAGTGTGCAAATATTGCTGCTGCTGTTTCTGGTGTCCAGTGAATGTTGTCCCTATTAGTGTAGAATGCATCATGAGGTATTTCATACAGTGTGGGTAGGTGTTTGCTGATGTAACTATTTATGATCTTAATGTTTTGTTTATGTTGTGGAGTGAGAAGTGGTGAGTGGCTTATGATGGGGACGTAGATGGTGGCGTTAGGGAAGGTGCTCTTGGCTTCCCTGTACATGTTGCCTAATTGTTTGAGTGATGTCTGGTATGGGTCGAGATCCTTATTGTTGAGACCCACCGAGAGGACCACCACCTCTGTGTGTGGGTGTACCTGTGTTTTTTCCAGTACCTTTTGGAAATGGTGAAAGGTGGCCCCGGGGTAGCTATCCACCTGTGCCCTAGGGTTCTGGAAGGGGGGAATCCTATTTAAGTTGGAATCCCCGATGAACAGATGGGACTTTATGCCTTTAATGTTCCAGTCCGCCACCTTGCGTGCGGGCCGGGCTATGTGATAAGTCGGTGTGACTAGTGCTTGGGTGTGTTGGGGGGTGCTAGGGTCTTGTGACCGGAGTTGAGAAGTGTGTGTTGGCTGTAGGGATGTGCGTGTTGAGGCGCCGAGTTTCGGAGAGTCCCCTACAGGCTCCTTGGTAGGGTGGAAAGGGGAGGGCTCAGAGTAGGCTTTTACCAAAGGTGATTTGCCTTTTGGTTGCCCTTTCATCATGTTATTTGCCTGCAATAAGGGCCTGTTTTTTGGGGGACTCTCCTGTTCGGCGCCTGGGGAAGGTGGGAAGAAAGAAGGGGTTAAAGGGTGTTTAGTGGTGTTTGGGACCAGATTCAGATGGATGGGGGAAGATGATGAGGGGGAGTATCGGTGACCTACAGGGGAGGGGAAGCTTGTCTCTGTGGAGAAAGCTCCCCGTGCATGTGTCTGTGTGTTAGAGGGGGAGAAGGTGTGTTTTTTGAAGTGGAAGGGGTTAGGGTTAGGGTTAGGGTTAGGGGTTAGGGGTTAGGGGTTAGGGGTAGGGGTAGGGTTAGGGTTAGGGTTAGGGTTAGGGTTAGGGTCAGGGTCAGGGTCAGGGTCAGGGTCAGGGTCTGGGTCAGGGTCAGGGTCAGGGTTTGGGTTAGGGTTAGGGTTAGGGTTAGGGTTAGGGTTAGGGTTAGGGTTAGGGTTAGGGTTTAGGGTTAGGGTTAGGGTTTAGGTTAGGGTTAGGGTTAGGGTTAGGGTTAGGGTTAGGGTTAGGTTTGGCAATAGTGACGAGGAAACACCCTGTGGGACCCCGACGGGACCACAGTTCAGGTGAGACCCCATTATGGCACGCGCACCTGAAAACCCTCTCACTCCAACCCCTGAAATGGAATAAAGAATATATTCTAAAAGAACTGATTTGCAAGTACTAGTCTGTCGGCTCAAGAGCTAAACAATAGGAGTCTGACAGTATTAGCATCCCACAGGGTTGACATACTGCTGTCCGAAGACTTTCCTCCTAATATTGAACCAAAATACTGAAGTATGGACCGGAAATTCTTTGGGTGGGGGTGGCGGGGGGAGAGAGCTGGAGGGTGGTGAGAGGGTGGGGGAAGAGAGCTGAAGGGTGGTGCGGAAAGGGGTGGGGAAAACAATGAGGGAAGTGTGAGAATCTATATATATCTATGATATGACCATACAGAGTCGACACCCACGGGGCGAGGAACACTGTTGCCCACAGGGCTTTAGTCAGCCTCTACCTACCATCCAAGGGGAAATTCCCAGGATGGGAGGAGAGAGTAAAATAAAGTGGGGGGTGGCGGGGGCGGGGGAAGGGGTGGGGGGGGCGGGGGTTGGCCGGGGGCGGGGAAAGGGGTGGGGGGTGGCGGGGAGCGAGAAGGGAGTGTGGGGGGGGTTTTTGGGGAGGTGTTGAGAGGGATCATAGTCTTCATCCAATATCCTGTGTTCAAGTCCTCTTCCAACATCCTGTGTCAAAGTCTTCTTCAAATGTTGTTGTCAAACCTGACCTTTCCATTAGTCTTCATCCAATGTCCAAGTCCTCTTCAACTGTTGTGCTTTCTTGTTGTCAAACCTGACCTTTTTAGCAAATAGGAGCCCATCAGCATTAACATCCCTCTGGATGATATACCATCGTCTCAAGACTTCAACCCTCCTATTGCTAAAATAAATACAGCTGTCACAGCGTTTGTCAGTCAAGTAGAAGTGAGATTTAACGCCAAATGTGAGAATCTAAATTGTGGAATCACATCATCAGTAGTATACCTAGGATCATTGGGTGTTTCGGCCTTTGAAACACTAGACACCCTCACCATAGGCAGGCCCACCAGGGTTGATCAAATCCCCAGTGTGTGATTCCAGTCCAATTGGTACGTCAACACCTGAATTTTGTAAAAAAGTCCAGTCCACAGAGAAACCGTCCCACCCAATGCTGTTCTGAGAAGAAATGGGGAAAAACTAACAGAATGCCCAGACGCCTCAACTCAAAGCGACTTTCCAATAAATTAGCGACTTTAACATTAAAAAGCAATTTTACTAATAAAAACCTAGCAGTCAATCAAATATTCATGTCAATAATAATACCTACCTGAGCTGCTTCACAATAAGACAATATGAATGTCAATAATAATAATACTTACCTGTCCTAGGAATAAAAGAGGGTTAGGATAGAAAGCAGGGTTAGGTTTAGGAGAGAAAGAGAGACCCACCAGGGGTCTAGGGTTGGGGTTAGGATAGGGTGCAGGTGGGGTTAGGGTAGGGAGAGAGGGGGGGTTTGGAGAGAGGGGGGGTTGGGTTTAGGCAAGAGAAGGAGAAGGAAAATAGAGCAGTGACCCATAGTGTAGACACCCACGGAAGGCAGAGAAAGACTAGGAAAAGTAGAAAAGAGTGAGTAACATACACTCCCCATCCCAAGATTATTCTAAAATGGAGAAATCCTGTAGAGAGCTTGAGTGAAGAATTCCTGTGTCGTCCTGTCCAGAGTGTTGGCAAAAAACATCTTCCGAGTGATTATCAAAACTTAATTAAAATCGTTCTCAGACTCCGAATCACCATAGAGGTTAAGACCAACATAATCCAGAAGCCCAGAGCCAGCAGTCTCACAGAGAAATCATGTTACACAAGCACATCCCTACTCTGAACAATAATACAACCCAGACCACCAAAGCCCGCAAAGTGGTTGAGGTCACATCCGATCTTCCCCAGCACCAACAATGCAGACCGTGATGTCCAATCAATGCCCTGACAGATGACCGCCGGCTAGCCTGACATCAGGATCACATCCGATATACCCGATGCCCACCGCCACTCCAGGCAGTCACCCGAGACCACGTCCCATGACAAGGCCCAAGATCAGAATCACTGTAGAGGGCTGAGAGCCCAGCAGTGAGTCCAGGTGGTTCAGAGATTATGGTTTTAGCCCATGACACAAAATAAACTCAAGAGACACCGGCTCAGGCCTCAATGGACAGATGGTCATGATTCCAGGAGTACAGAGTCGGTCTAAATCCGGATCCCGTTAGTCTTCATCCAACATCGCGTGTCCAAGTCTTCTTCAACCGCTGTGTTTTCTTGTTGTCAAACCTGACCTTTTCAATAAATGGGAGCCCATCAGTCTTCATCCAATATCCTGTGTCCAATTCTTCTTCAACTGCTGTGTTTTCTTGTTGGCAACCTGACCTTTTCAGCAAATAGGAGCCCATCAGTCTTCATCCAACATCCCGTGTCCAAGTCTTCTTCCAATATCCCGTGTCCAAGTCTTCTTCAACTGTTGTGTTTTCTTGTTGTCAAACCTGACCTTTTTAATAAATGGGAGCCCATCAGTCTTCATCCAATATCCTGGGTCCAATTCTTCTTCAACTGCTGTGTTTTCTTGTTGGCAACCTGACCTTTTCAGCAAATAGGAGTCCATCAGTCTTCATCCAACATCCCGTGTCCAAGTCTTCTTCAACTGTTGAGTTTTGTTATCAAACCTGACCTTTTTAATAAATGGGAGCCCATCAGTCTTCATCCAATATCCTGGGTCCAATTCTTCTTCAACTGCTGTGTTTTCTTGTTGGCAACCTGACCTTTTCAGCAAATAGGAGTCCATCAGTCTTCATCCAACATCCCGTGTCCAAGTCTTCTTCAACTGTTGAGTTTTCTTGTTGTCAAACCTGACCTTTTTAATAAATGGGAGCCCATCAGTCTTCATTGGGCGTTTCGGCCTTCGGAACAATATGAGCGAGCAGTGGAAGAGAAGGGGTATATGGAGCGAGCAGGGCCAAGGCCCCGGCAGAGTTAGGTTTGGCAATAGTGACGAGGAAACACCCTGTGGGACCCCGACGGGACCACAGTTCAGGTGAGACCCCATTATGGCACGCGCACCTGAAAACCCTCTCACTCCAACCCCTGAAATGGAATAAAGAATATATTCTAAAAGAACTGATTTGCAAGTACTAGTCTGTCGGCTCAAGAGCTAAACAATAGGAGTCTGACAGTATTAGCATCCCACAGGGTTGACATACTGCTGTCCGAAGACTTTCCTCCTAATATTGAACCAAAATACTGAAGTATGGACCGGAAATTCTTTGGGTGGGGGTGGCGGGGGGAGAGAGCTGGAGGGTGGTGAGAGGGTGGGGGAAGAGAGCTGAAGGGTGGTGCGGAAAGGGGTGGGGAAAACAATGAGGGAAGTGTGAGAATCTATATATATCTATGATATGACCATACAGAGTCGACACCCACGGGGCGAGGAACACTGTTGCCCACAGGGCTTTAGTCAGCCTCTACCTACCATCCAAGGGGAAATTCCCAGGATGGGAGGAGAGAGTAAAATAAAGTGGGGGGTGGCGGGGGCGGGGGAAGGGGTGGGGGGGGCGGGGGTTGGCCGGGGGCGGGGAAAGGGGTGGGGGGTGGCGGGGAGCGAGAAGGGAGTGTGGGGGGGGTTTTTGGGGAGGTGTTGAGAGGGATCATAGTCTTCATCCAATATCCTGTGTTCAAGTCCTCTTCCAACATCCTGTGTCAAAGTCTTCTTCAAATGTTGTTGTCAAACCTGACCTTTCCATTAGTCTTCATCCAATGTCCAAGTCCTCTTCAACTGTTGTGCTTTCTTGTTGTCAAACCTGACCTTTTTAGCAAATAGGAGCCCATCAGCATTAACATCCCTCTGGATGATATACCATCGTCTCAAGACTTCAACCCTCCTATTGCTAAAATAAATACAGCTGTCACAGCGTTTGTCAGTCAAGTAGAAGTGAGATTTAACGCCAAATGTGAGAATCTAAATTGTGGAATCACATCATCAGTAGTATACCTAGGATCATTGGGTGTTTCGGCCTTTGAAACACTAGACACCCTCACCATAGGCAGGCCCACCAGGGTTGATCAAATCCCCAGTGTGTGATTCCAGTCCAATTGGTACGTCAACACCTGAATTTTGTAAAAAAGTCCAGTCCACAGAGAAACCGTCCCACCCAATGCTGTTCTGAGAAGAAATGGGGAAAAACTAACAGAATGCCCAGACGCCTCAACTCAAAGCGACTTTCCAATAAATTAGCGACTTTAACATTAAAAAGCAATTTTACTAATAAAAACCTAGCAAACAATCAAATATTCATGTCAATAATAATACCTACCTGAGCTGCTTCACAATAAGACAATATGAATGTCAATAATAATAATACTTACCTGTCCTAGGAATAAAAGAGGGTTAGGATAGAAAGCAGGGTTAGGTTTAGGAGAGAAAGAGAGACCCACCAGGGGTCTAGGGTTGGGGTTAGGATAGGGTGCAGGTGGGGTTAGGGTAGGGAGAGAGGGGGGGTTTGGAGAGAGGGGGGGTTGGGTTTAGGCAAGAGAAGGAGAAGGAAAATAGAGCAGTGACCCATAGTGTAGACACCCACGGAAGGCAGAGAAAGACTAGGAAAAGTAGAAAAGAGTGAGTAACATACACTCCCCATCCCAAGATTATTCTAAAATGGAGAAATCCTGTAGAGAGCTTGAGTGAAGAATTCCTGTGTCGTCCTGTCCAGAGTGTTGGCAAAAAACATCTTCCGAGTGATTATCAAAACTTAATTAAAATCGTTCTCAGACTCCGAATCACCATAGAGGTTAAGACCAACATAATCCAGAAGCCCAGAGCCAGCAGTCTCACAGAGAAATCATGTTACACAAGCACATCCCTACTCTGAACAATAATACAACCCAGACCACCAAAGCCCGCAAAGTGGTTGAGGTCACATCCGATCTTCCCCAGCACCAACAATGCAGACCGTGATGTCCAATCAATGCCCTGACAGATGACCGCCGGCTAGCCTGACATCAGGATCACATCCGATATACCCGATGCCCACCGCCACTCCAGGCAGTCACCCGAGACCACGTCCCATGACAAGGCCCAAGATCAGAATCACTGTAGAGGGCTGAGAGCCCAGCAGTGAGTCCAGGTGGTTCAGAGATTATGGTTTTAGCCCATGACACAAAATAAACTCAAGAGACACCGGCTCAGGCCTCAATGGACAGATGGTCATGATTCCAGGAGTACAGAGTCGGTCTAAATCCGGATCCCGTTAGTCTTCATCCAACATCGCGTGTCCAAGTCTTCTTCAACCGCTGTGTTTTCTTGTTGTCAAACCTGACCTTTTCAATAAATGGGAGCCCATCAGTCTTCATCCAATATCCTGTGTCCAATTCTTCTTCAACTGCTGTGTTTTCTTGTTGGCAACCTGACCTTTTCAGCAAATAGGAGCCCATCAGTCTTCATCCAACATCCCGTGTCCAAGTCTTCTTCCAATATCCCGTGTCCAAGTCTTCTTCAACTGTTGTGTTTTCTTGTTGTCAAACCTGACCTTTTTAATAAATGGGAGCCCATCAGTCTTCATCCAATATCCTGGGTCCAATTCTTCTTCAACTGCTGTGTTTTCTTGTTGGCAACCTGACCTTTTCAGCAAATAGGAGTCCATCAGTCTTCATCCAACATCCCGTGTCCAAGTCTTCTTCAACTGTTGAGTTTTGTTATCAAACCTGACCTTTTTAATAAATGGGAGCCCATCAGTCTTCATCCAATATCCTGGGTCCAATTCTTCTTCAACTGCTGTGTTTTCTTGTTGGCAACCTGACCTTTTCAGCAAATAGGAGTCCATCAGTCTTCATCCAACATCCCGTGTCCAAGTCTTCTTCAACTGTTGAGTTTTCTTGTTGTCAAACCTGACCTTTTTAATAAATGGGAGCCCATCAGTCTTCATTGGGCGTTTCGGCCTTCGGAACAATATGAGCGAGCAGTGGAAGAGAAGGGGTATATGGAGCGAGCAGGGCCAAGGCCCCGGCAGAGTTAGGTTTGGCAATAGTGACGAGGAAACACCCTGTGGGACCCCGACGGGACCACAGTTCAGGTGAGACCCCATTATGGCACGCGCACCTGAAAACCCTCTCACTCCAACCCCTGAAATGGAATAAAGAATATATTCTAAAAGAACTGATTTGCAAGTACTAGTCTGTCGGCTCAAGAGCTAAACAATAGGAGTCTGACAGTATTAGCATCCCACAGGGTTGACATACTGCTGTCCGAAGACTTTCCTCCTAATATTGAACCAAAATACTGAAGTATGGACCGGAAATTCTTTGGGTGGGGGTGGCGGGGGGAGAGAGCTGGAGGGTGGTGAGAGGGTGGGGGAAGAGAGCTGAAGGGTGGTGCGGAAAGGGGTGGGGAAAACAATGAGGGAAGTGTGAGAATCTATATATATCTATGATATGACCATACAGAGTCGACACCCACGGGGCGAGGAACACTGTTGCCCACAGGGCTTTAGTCAGCCTCTACCTACCATCCAAGGGGAAATTCCCAGGATGGGAGGAGAGAGTAAAATAAAGTGGGGGGTGGCGGGGGCGGGGGAAGGGGTGGGGGGGGCGGGGGTTGGCCGGGGGCGGGGAAAGGGGTGGGGGGTGGCGGGGAGCGAGAAGGGAGTGTGGGGGGGGTTTTTGGGGAGGTGTTGAGAGGGATCATAGTCTTCATCCAATATCCTGTGTTCAAGTCCTCTTCCAACATCCTGTGTCAAAGTCTTCTTCAAATGTTGTTGTCAAACCTGACCTTTCCATTAGTCTTCATCCAATGTCCAAGTCCTCTTCAACTGTTGTGCTTTCTTGTTGTCAAACCTGACCTTTTTAGCAAATAGGAGCCCATCAGCATTAACATCCCTCTGGATGATATACCATCGTCTCAAGACTTCAACCCTCCTATTGCTAAAATAAATACAGCTGTCACAGCGTTTGTCAGTCAAGTAGAAGTGAGATTTAACGCCAAATGTGAGAATCTAAATTGTGGAATCACATCATCAGTAGTATACCTAGGATCATTGGGTGTTTCGGCCTTTGAAACACTAGACACCCTCACCATAGGCAGGCCCACCAGGGTTGATCAAATCCCCAGTGTGTGATTCCAGTCCAATTGGTACGTCAACACCTGAATTTTGTAAAAAAGTCCAGTCCACAGAGAAACCGTCCCACCCAATGCTGTTCTGAGAAGAAATGGGGAAAAACTAACAGAATGCCCAGACGCCTCAACTCAAAGCGACTTTCCAATAAATTAGCGACTTTAACATTAAAAAGCAATTTTACTAATAAAAACCTAGCAAACAATCAAATATTCATGTCAATAATAATACCTACCTGAGCTGCTTCACAATAAGACAATATGAATGTCAATAATAATAATACTTACCTGTCCTAGGAATAAAAGAGGGTTAGGATAGAAAGCAGGGTTAGGTTTAGGAGAGAAAGAGAGACCCACCAGGGGTCTAGGGTTGGGGTTAGGATAGGGTGCAGGTGGGGTTAGGGTAGGGAGAGAGGGGGGGTTTGGAGAGAGGGGGGGTTGGGTTTAGGCAAGAGAAGGAGAAGGAAAATAGAGCAGTGACCCATAGTGTAGACACCCACGGAAGGCAGAGAAAGACTAGGAAAAGTAGAAAAGAGTGAGTAACATACACTCCCCATCCCAAGATTATTCTAAAATGGAGAAATCCTGTAGAGAGCTTGAGTGAAGAATTCCTGTGTCGTCCTGTCCAGAGTGTTGGCAAAAAACATCTTCCGAGTGATTATCAAAACTTAATTAAAATCGTTCTCAGACTCCGAATCACCATAGAGGTTAAGACCAACATAATCCAGAAGCCCAGAGCCAGCAGTCTCACAGAGAAATCATGTTACACAAGCACATCCCTACTCTGAACAATAATACAACCCAGACCACCAAAGCCCGCAAAGTGGTTGAGGTCACATCCGATCTTCCCCAGCACCAACAATGCAGACCGTGATGTCCAATCAATGCCCTGACAGATGACCGCCGGCTAGCCTGACATCAGGATCACATCCGATATACCCGATGCCCACCGCCACTCCAGGCAGTCACCCGAGACCACGTCCCATGACAAGGCCCAAGATCAGAATCACTGTAGAGGGCTGAGAGCCCAGCAGTGAGTCCAGGTGGTTCAGAGATTATGGTTTTAGCCCATGACACAAAATAAACTCAAGAGACACCGGCTCAGGCCTCAATGGACAGATGGTCATGATTCCAGGAGTACAGAGTCGGTCTAAATCCGGATCCCGTTAGTCTTCATCCAACATCGCGTGTCCAAGTCTTCTTCAACCGCTGTGTTTTCTTGTTGTCAAACCTGACCTTTTCAATAAATGGGAGCCCATCAGTCTTCATCCAATATCCTGTGTCCAATTCTTCTTCAACTGCTGTGTTTTCTTGTTGGCAACCTGACCTTTTCAGCAAATAGGAGCCCATCAGTCTTCATCCAACATCCCGTGTCCAAGTCTTCTTCCAATATCCCGTGTCCAAGTCTTCTTCAACTGTTGTGTTTTCTTGTTGTCAAACCTGACCTTTTTAATAAATGGGAGCCCATCAGTCTTCATCCAATATCCTGGGTCCAATTCTTCTTCAACTGCTGTGTTTTCTTGTTGGCAACCTGACCTTTTCAGCAAATAGGAGTCCATCAGTCTTCATCCAACATCCCGTGTCCAAGTCTTCTTCAACTGTTGAGTTTTGTTATCAAACCTGACCTTTTTAATAAATGGGAGCCCATCAGTCTTCATCCAATATCCTGGGTCCAATTCTTCTTCAACTGCTGTGTTTTCTTGTTGGCAACCTGACCTTTTCAGCAAATAGGAGTCCATCAGTCTTCATCCAACATCCCGTGTCCAAGTCTTCTTCAACTGTTGAGTTTTCTTGTTGTCAAACCTGACCTTTTTAATAAATGGGAGCCCATCAGTCTTCATTGGGCGTTTCGGCCTTCGGAACAATATGAGCGAGCAGTGGAAGAGAAGGGGTATATGGAGCGAGCAGGGCCAAGGCCCCGGCAGAGTTAGGTTTGGCAATAGTGACGAGGAAACACCCTGTGGGACCCCGACGGGACCACAGTTCAGGTGAGACCCCATTATGGCACGCGCACCTGAAAACCCTCTCACTCCAACCCCTGAAATGGAATAAAGAATATATTCTAAAAGAACTGATTTGCAAGTACTAGTCTGTCGGCTCAAGAGCTAAACAATAGGAGTCTGACAGTATTAGCATCCCACAGGGTTGACATACTGCTGTCCGAAGACTTTCCTCCTAATATTGAACCAAAATACTGAAGTATGGACCGGAAATTCTTTGGGTGGGGGTGGCGGGGGGAGAGAGCTGGAGGGTGGTGAGAGGGTGGGGGAAGAGAGCTGAAGGGTGGTGCGGAAAGGGGTGGGGAAAACAATGAGGGAAGTGTGAGAATCTATATATATCTATGATATGACCATACAGAGTCGACACCCACGGGGCGAGGAACACTGTTGCCCACAGGGCTTTAGTCAGCCTCTACCTACCATCCAAGGGGAAATTCCCAGGATGGGAGGAGAGAGTAAAATAAAGTGGGGGGTGGCGGGGGCGGGGGAAGGGGTGGGGGGGGGCGGGGGTTGGCCGGGGGCGGGGAAAGGGGTGGGGGGTGGCGGGGAGCGAGAAGGGAGTGTGGGGGGGGTTTTTGGGGAGGTGTTGAGAGGGATCATAGTCTTCATCCAATATCCTGTGTTCAAGTCCTCTTCCAACATCCTGTGTCAAAGTCTTCTTCAAATGTTGGGTTAGGGTTAGGGTTAGGGTTAGGGTTAGGGTTAGGGTTAGGGTTAGGGTTAGGGTTAGGGTTAGGGTTAGGGTTAGGGTAGGGTTAGGGTTAGGGTTAGGGTTAGGGTTAGGGTTAGGGTTAGGGTTAGGGTTAGGGTTAGGGTTAGGGTTAGGGTTAGGTTAGGTTAGGGTTAGGGTTAGGGTTAGGGTTAGGGTTAGGGTTAGGGTTAGGGTTAGGGTTAGGTTAGATAAGAGATCTCAACCCCTTGCAGGGTTGGAGTTGCACTGGCACTAGCTCATTGTGCTGGACCGTGGAGACCTATTGTTCCTGTAAAGATGTGAAGATGAAAGAATAATTTTTATGGAGATTTGAAGGTCTGTAAGGTAAGTGTTTTTGGTAAGTATAGTGCACATTGTTCGTCCTCAATGAGGGTGCAATAAACTAATGTGACATTCTTTTCTTTCTATTCCCCCAGGTGAATCCTACAACATTGAACGCAGCAAAAGAGGTAAGTGCAACTGCATTCTGGAGCTGGGATCTCCCACATGGCAGGGCAACAAGCGCCCAACACAAATGTAATAAATCATAATTCATAGCAATATTATTACAACAGAAAACATATATATATATATATACATATATATGAAGCCCTGCCATGCGGAAGATCCCAACTACCTGTAACGTCTACAGATATCCCCAGGGACAACAAAGTAAGATTTTTAAAAAAACACTCCTTTATGTTTAATTGGAACCTGTTTGGATTTTTAATATTTCTCATTTAGCCCTAATGGGTCAATTGTTCTTAAAAGATGAATCCAGGTTCTCTCTGCCTTTTGTCTTTGAGTTTTTGTCCACTCTTTCTGGCTCTCCAGACCCTCAATCCCCATATTGCTAACCCCATGCAATGCAAAGTGCCGGTATAGGACCGTCTCCTTGTTTCCTCTCCTGACCTGATACCTGTGCTGTTTAAAACGGATCTCCATGGAGTATTTGGATTCTCCAATGTACAGTTTCTGGCAACTCGAGCATCTAATTGCGTACACCACATTGTAAGTTTTAAAGTTGATGTTTTTCCTTATTGGTACCCCCCCTCCCAGAATGTCTATTTCCAACATAGACATCCTGGTGGAAATGTTCTTGTTCTGTTAGGGATACCTTAGGTTTCTTATTTAGGCTCGAGTGTACCAGTTTGTCTTTCAGGTTTTTATTCCTTCTGTATGCAGAGATCAACTTAAAAGAACCCAGGTCCTCCAGGGTCTCCTGGGCCTGTCCAAGGTTGTGCCTTAATTGGCCACCCAAACGTCCAAGAGGACGAGAGAACGTCGTGACCACAGGTATAATTTTTTTCTCATCATCTTTCACCACATATTTTCCATTTGTTTGAAACACCCCTCTCACTTCGCTCTTTATCCCCCTCAGGAACCTCCGAGAATATCCCCGAGGCCTTAAGGCTTTAAAGAGGACCGATGTCGCCTCCTCCACATCCTCCAGGTGAGTACAAATGCGATGGAATCTGATAAGTTGTGATTTTACCAGACCTTTATATGTATGCTTGGGATGATAACTATTTTTGTGGAGCAGAGCATGTCTATCTGTTTCCTTAAAGAAAACCTTGGTAGCTAATTTTTTTATTGTTGCACCCAAACTGGATGTAAAAAATACCTGTGTGTCTAGGAATTCCAACGTTTCTCTCTGGATGTTGTGTGTTATCTTGATGGCCGGATGATGTGTATTTAAGACCTCTAAGAATTCTTTGAAACTCTCCATATCTCCCTCCCAGATACCGAAGATGTCATCAAGGTACCTCAAGTACAGTGACGGCAGATGGCGACATTTTACAAATGCTGATTCTTCCCACCCGCACATATACAAATTTGCATAGGCCGGGGCAAATTTCTTGCCCATCGCTGTACCATGAATCTGGAGGTAATATTTATTGTTGAACTCAAAGTCATTCCGGTCCAGGCTCATCTTTAAAAGTTCTAAAATAAAGGCATCAGGTCTTCCTACAACAGGAAATTTATTAAAGGCAGCTCTAATTGCCTGCAGGCCCAGAGTCGTGTCTATGTTGGTGTATAGTGAGTTGATGTCTATGGAAAACAAAAACGCATCGGCTGAGACTGAAATTAACCCAACTTTCTCCACAAAATCATACGTATCCTTTATGTAAGAAGCATGTCTGTGTGAGAGTGGGTTAATGTGCGAGTCCAGATACTCAGCGATGTTAGACGACTCTGAGCCACAGTCACTTACTATTGGTCGGCCACAGGGAACCCGGCCCGGGACAGTCCATTTATCAAGGGCCTTGTGTATCTTAGGGAGCAGATAGAAAACCCTTGGCCTGGGAACATCCGGTCCCAACAGGTAAGACATTTGCTTTGATGTTATTATGTCAGCCCGAAACATTTCACACAAGACAGAGCGAATCATGATCTGTGTCTCGGGCTGCATTGAATGTAATAAAGGTGTATAATGTTCTCTGTTGGCCAATTGTTTTTCTGCTTCCAAAAGATACTGAGTCCTGTCCATAATCACAATTTGTGACCCCTTATCTGCCGGTTTGATTACCAGAGCCGGGTTTTCTGCCAGAGTCTTGATGGCTTGGAGTTCCCCCGTACTCAGATTGTAAGTCTGCTCCGGCATTGGTCTAAAGGCCCTAAGAGCTTCCAGATCTTTCTGGATAAGGGTTTCAATTGTGTTAGCCACCCTCTGTGGCACCCAGCTAGACGGGTCCGTGAAGGGTGTATGGACATATTCATTTTCATAATTAAAATGATCTAACAGTTTTAATCTCCTATGATAAATATGGAGGTCTCGGCGTAATTCCCTGCGGTCTGGCTGCCTTGGAGTAGGAATGAAGGTAAGTCCCAATTCCAGCACTTTTTTCTCGACCTCATTCAGTCTATAAGACCTTGAGAGGTTCATAATGTTGGATGATGGAGCTGTATTATCACACTCGTCTCCATTTAGTTTAAAAATTCCAGCCATAGTTTAAAAATTCTGTCTGCAGTTTCCGGAGTCCAATGGACCGGGTCCCTTGGCATCACATTAAAATAGCGCGTCTCCAAGACAGGTAAATATTCACAACTTTTAACAATATCCTCATTAAATCTCCTCAGTAGGCTCTTTTCTAAGTCACCCAGCCTGTCTGAGAAGTGGATCTGTGCTACATAGATGATAGCATTTGGAAATCCTGTGTCACACACCGCTAGGAGTCGTCGCATCTGTTTCAGTAATGTATCAGGTACATTCTTCTTTAAACAGTTCACCAGGCCTACAGAAAGGATCACCTTTTCCACTTCCAGCTGGGGAGCTAGCTTTGCTATTACTCCCCTTAGGTGATCACAAGAGGCCCCTGGGAAACTGTCTACCTGAATGTTGTTATTTTCAAAGGTAGGTATTTTTGCGAGGTTGGAATCTCCTATAAACAGTATTGGTTTTGTGACTTCCAGGTTCCATGCAAAGATCTTTCTTTGGACATTTGGATGTCTTACAGGTTCCACACGAGAGGCGGTGCCCAATGGCAGCTGGCAGCGAGGACTAAGGTAAGTGGGGCTGGGGGGGTGTGGGGAGGGGCGGGAACGGGGAGCGGGACGGTTGAGGTTAGGGTCAGGTGACAGGGTAGAGGTCAAGTCCCCATTCATTCCCAAACAGTTGGGGTTAGGCACCGGGGGCAGAGTGGAGGTAAGATCCCCATCTGTCCCTAGTGGAGGAGAGGCCCAGGAAAGGGAGGGGTTGGGGTTAGGTAAGGGGGAATTTGGGAAGAGGCCCCCATTGGCCACCATCATAGTCTCTCGCTGTCCCATAGTGCCCTCTGGAGGACCACTCAGGTCATTAGGACAAGGAGAAGAATTAAGACTCTCACTAATGTGGACTGCCACATTACTGAGTTGGGGAGGATTTTGGTTTGTTGCCCCCCTCTCCCCACCCCCCTCACCTGCAGAGCGCTCGCCTGCAGAGTGAGAATCCCCTCCTGGAGGACCCCGTGCAGCCTCAATTTCTGAGGAGGTGTCCTCCATTTGGAGATTAAAGGGTATGGGAGTCTGGGGTGGCAACTCCATCATAACAACGCTAGTCGGCCTAGATGACATTAAGGCCTCCTTAAAGGTAAGTAGCATTGGCTCTGTTGTTATTGTTGTTCTTCCTCCCTCTAATGGTCTAATTTTATACCTTTCAGTCCCCAGAGGACCACCAGAGGTCGCCAAATCCCCTTTCCCAGGTAAGTTGTTATTCCCATGGGTAGGGGTATTTTTTGGACGTAACCTACTCAGGTTGGTCCTCTGTTTTTTAGGGATAGGTGTTCCCTGGATGTAAGGGGTCTGGCCCTCCCTCCCTGGGGAGCAGAGCAACGGCGGGAAGTCCACACTGTCAGAGTTCAGTGGGTTTGGAATAGCTGGTATTTCCATTGGAGTTATCAGCATTGTACGCAGAGTATCCACAGATGTACTAGTGAATCTTCTTTTGTATTTCAGCTTACTCCAACCCACCGCTACCTGAAGGGCCCTTTCATCCAGTACTGGTAAGTCTCCCAAAATTGAACCCATTACCCCATCGTAGTGGACCCGTAATGTTTCCAATACATCCCTCAACCACTTTTGAGTATCATTTTTCACTCTTTCTGTGGTATTGAGCGATGGCGAGGATGGTTTGATAAAAGATGCTAATTTTTGTACCTGTCTTTCCATCCCCTTAGGACAGACTCCTGTCAAAATAGAATGACTCAGAATCTCAGAGTGATGTAATGCTTGGAGAAGCTTGAAGTATTTCTTGGTGAGTGGGATATTGAGAGGATTCGATGTATAATTCCTTCCCTTTGTTATGTTTCCCCCCAGGGCATTTCCCCCTTCAGCGGGTTAGGGTTAGGGTTAGGGTTAGGGTTAGGGTTAGGGTTAGGGTTAGGGTTAGGGTTAGGGTTAGGGTTAGGGTTAGGGAGCAGTTTCTGAAGACCCCCACGCCAAGCAGTTCAGTACTTCGACCCGCATAGGCTAGGGGTAAATGCACAAGTATCCTAGACCCATGTAGATCATCCATCAGAGGGGGTAGGGGAATGGACCCCCTCCAGGACCCCAAAGGAGTCCCAGGCCTGTAGACCTTGTCACGCTTGCTACCCGAGGTAAATAAATGCCTAAGCACTAAGAGGACGTGAGCAACCGACGGGTACATGGATAACCCACCCCCGTATCCACTTACGGACGTGTGCAAACCACCAGGTCTAAGCAGGAGCATGCTCTGAAGTCTTCCGTCCCCACAAGTAAGGTAACCCCCGAGGAGGAGAGGTAGGAGACCTCTGGTGTCAAGATTCACGCGTGGGTAGCAGAGGTGACCGGTAACCGTAGCACATGCTACATCCGAGTGAAGACACTGGGGGCTCCTCACATCCAATCCTAAGCGCGGAGCGCATCGGCGCGAAGCGCCGATTGCGCGGAGCCAAAGGTGTCCCAGCGGCAACGGTGATTCTGCGAAGTCCAAACAGGGTCCTCTTGAAGAGTAGTGGCACTGTCGTGAGTGAATGGATGCACATGAGTGTGTGAGTGCGTGCTATACCTGTGCCCAGAAGCCAACTCAATCTGAAAGTCTAAAAAAGGCCTGCCTGAAAAAGAGAGAATAACCTATACCAAAACCAGGGCGTGTTTGAAGAGTAGAAGACATCTGCACCTCATGTGCACCTGGGGAGAGAGCGGGTTAGTGGACAGGACACACGAGTGCCGTGAAAGCAAAATGGGGGTGCTCAGAAGAAGAGCACCGCAGGTGTACATGAGTACAGGGAGGACAGGGCCTGTGAGAAGGGAAAAAGAGACAATGCGTGTGGATGTGGAGATGTGTGTGTGTGAGCGAGAGGAGAGTTTGAGAGTGTGTAGTAGGCAGAGCAAGAGAGGGGGCTCCTCGGAGCCAAAGCAAGGTTGTAGTCAAGAACGCAGAACTCCACTCCCCGGGCGGTGCCTCCTGCAGGCCCATGCCAGAACATTAAACAGGGATATGTGAGGTCCTAACCGGCCACGACTGCAGTTTCGCTCTCCTAAGAGCTCATCAGGTGACAAAGTTATGAAATTAAACCCCCAACGCAGGACAAGGGCCGTTCCTAGGACTATGGACTATCAAGAACTCAGGGGTGACGACCACAAAAAGGGGGGTGTTCGTACCCCCTGTGTCCGTGGGCGCCCACCAGAATCGGTCATCTCAATTAATCAGCTAGGGAAAAGAGGATAGAGGAGAGAGAGAGAGAATGCACAGAGTAGCAAAATGTATGGACAGTGTGTGTGTGTGTGTGTGTGTGTATATGTGTGTATGCAAGGTGAGAGAAACCCAGAAGGCATCTGTAAAAGAAAAAGTGAACAAATTAGGGTGGATGTAGTGCCGTAATGGACCTGTGAAGGAAAAAGTATACAGATCAAGGTGGATGCAGCGCAGCAGTGGATCTGCGAAAGAAAAGAAAGGTATGGATCAAACACAGTAAAGAGGCCAGAGAAAGCCGTAGACACCGAAATCACAGGCAAGGTCAGAAGGGGTTGAGGTTAGAGCAGAGGGGGTCTTAGGGTTAGATAAGAAAAAGGAGGGGTTGAGGTCAGGGTAAAGACAGAGGGACAGTAGAAGAGAAGACCCAGAGTCTAGACTTAAGTTTAGGTAAGAGCAGGGAGAGCAGAGTAGGAGGAGTGGACAGATAAAGAGATCAAGGAAGGAGCCAAGTGAGAGAGGAAGACCCAAGACAAGCACACAAGTGAAAGGAAAACAAACACAACACCGTCCACGTGAGAAACCTAGGAAAAAAGAAAACGTGTGTGATAATCAGTATGGGATGTGGGTGGACAGGAGAGACGAGCTCCACAGCATGAGCGTGGAGGTGTGATGGATGGACTCACAGATGGCCCCAGGTGAAGGAACGTCGAGGAGAGAATCCAGGCCACGTAGGGGAGGAAGCGTCGATGGGAGGCCAGCCTTGTCCAGAGCTTTGAGAGCGCTGGCAGAATCCAAAGAGAGCAGGTCTACTACCCAGAGGTCAAAGGTCAGAGGCTCCCAAAGGTCAGCACCGCACGCACGCCAAGTCCCCCAGACACAACAGCCACCTACGGTGCAGGGTGTTTAAGGGTCACGTCCGATATTCCCCCAGCCTGGCAAAGGGTCACAAACTGATCTTCCCCCGCGCACACACACCACCCATACAAACAGAAGTGCCCGGTCAAAACCGCCACCCAGGCCGGGTTAGGGTTAGGGTTAGGGTTAGGGTTAGGGTTAGGGTTAGGGTTAGGGTTAGGGTTAGGGTTAGGGTTAGGGTTAGGGTTAGGGTTAGGGTTAGGGTTAGGGTTAGGGTTAGGGTTAGGGTTAGGGTTAGGGTTAGGGTTAGGGTTAGGGTTAGGGTTAGGGTTAGGGTTAGGGTTAGGGTTAGGGTTAGGGTTAGGGTTAGGGTTAGGGTTAGGGTTAGGGTTAGGGTTAGGGTTAGGGTTAGGGTTAGGGTTAGGGTTAGGGTTAGGGTTAGGGTTAGGGTTAGGGTTAGGGTTAGGGTTAGGGTTAGGGTTAGGGTTAGGGTTAGGGTTAGGGTTAGGGTTAGGGTTAGGGTTAGGGTTAGGGTTAGGGTTAGGGTTAGGGTTAGGGTTAGGGTTAGGGGGTTAGGGTTAGGGTTAGGGTTAGGGTTAGGGTTAGGGTTAGGGTTAGGGTTAGGGTTAGGGTTAGGGTTTAGGGTTAGGGTTAGGGTTAGGGTTAGGGTTAGGGTTAGGGTTAGGGTTAGGGTTAGGGTTAGGGTTAGGGTTAGGGTTAGGGTTAGGGTTAGGGTTAGGGTTAGGGTTAGGGTTAGGGTTAGGGTTAGGGTTAGGGTTAGGGTTAGGGTTAGGGTTAGGGTTAGGGTTAGGGTTAGGGTTAGGGTTAGGGTTAGGGTTAGGGGGTTAGGGTTAGGGTTAGGGTTAGGGTTAGGGTTAGGGGGTTAGGGTTAGGGTTAGGGTTAGGGTTAGGGTTAGGGTTAGGGTTAGGGTTAGGGTTAGGGTTAGGGTTAGGGTTAGGGTTAGGGTTAGGGTTAGGGTTAGGGTTAGGGTTAGGGTTAGGGTTAGGGTTAGGGTTAGGGTTAGGGTTAGGGTTAGGGTTAGTTAGGGGGTTAGGGTTAGGGTTAGGGTTAGGGTTAGGGTTAGGGTTAGGGTTAGGGTTAGGGTTAGGGTTAGGGTTAGGGTTAGGGTTAGGGTTAGGGTTAGGGTTAGGGTTAGGGTTAGGGTTAGGGTTAGGGTTAGGGTTAGGGTTAGGGTTAGGGTTAGGGTTAGGGTTAGGGTTAGGGTTAGGGTTAGGGTTAGGGTTAGGGTTAGGGTTAGGGTTAGGGTTAGGGTTAGGGTTAGGGTTAGGGTTAGGGTTAGGGTTAGGGTTAGGGTTAGGGTTAGGGTTAGGGTTAGGGGGTTAGGGTTAGGGTTAGGGTTAGGGTTAGGGTTAGGGTTAGGGTTAGGGTTAGGGTTAGGGGGTTAGGGTTAGGGTTAGGGTTAGGGTTTAGGGTTAGGGTTAGGGTTAGGGTTAGGGTTAGGGTTAGGGTTAGGGTTAGGGTTAGGGTTAGGGTTAGGGTTAGGGTTAGGGTTAGGGTTAGGGTTAGGGTTAGGGTTAGGGTTAGGGTTAGGGTTAGGGTTAGGGTTAGGGTTAGGGTTAGGGTTAGGGTTAGGGTTAGGGTTAGGGTTAGGGTTAGGGTTAGGGTTAGGGTTAGGGTTAGGGTTAGGGTTAGGGTTAGTTAGGGTTAGGGTTAGGGTTAGGGTTAGGGTTAGGGTTAGGGGTTAGGGTTAGGGTTAGGGTTAGGGTTAGGGTTAGGGTTAGGGTTAGGGTTAGGGTTAGGGTTAGGGTTAGGGTTAGGGTTAGGGTTAGGGTTAGGGTTAGGGTTAGGGTTAGGGTTAGGGTTAGGGTTAGGGTTAGGGTTAGGGTTAGGGTTAGGGTTAGGGTTAGGGTTAGGGTTAGGGTTAGGGTTAGGGTTAGGGTTAGGGTTAGGGTTAGGGTTAGGGTTAGGGTTAGGGTTAGGGTTAGGGTTAGGGTTAGGGTTAGGGTTAGGGTTAGGGTTAGGGTTAGGGTTAGGGTTAGGGTTAGGGTTAGGGTTAGGGTTAGGGTTAGGGTTAGGGTTAGGGTTAGGGTTAGGGTTAGGGTTAGGGTTAGGGTTAGGGTTAGGGTTAGGGTTAGGGTTAGGGTTAGGGGGTTAGGGGTTAGGGTTAGGGTTAGGGTTAGGGTTAGGGTTAGGGTTAGGGTTAGGGTTAGGGTTAGGGTTAGGGTTAGGGGTTAGGGTTAGGGTTAGGGTTAGGTTAGGGTTAGGGTTAGGGTTAGGGTTAGGGTTAGGGTTAGGGTTAGGGTTAGGGTTAGGGTTAGGGTTAGGGTTAGGGTTAGGGTTAGGGTTAGGGTTAGGGTTAGGGTTAGGGTTAGGGTTAGGGTTAGGGTTAGGGTTAGGGTTAGGGTTAGGGTTAGGGTTAGGGTTAGGGTTAGGGTTAGGGTTAGGGTTAGGGTTAGGGTTAGGGTTAGGGTTAGGGTTAGGGTTAGGGTTAGGGTTAGGGTTAGGGTTAGGGTTAGGGTTAGGGTTAGGGTTAGGGTTAGGTTAGGGTTAGGGTTAGGGTTAGGGTTAGGGTTAGGGTTAGGGTTAGGGTTAGGGTTAGGGTTAGGGTTAGGGTTAGGGTTAGGGTTAGGGTTAGGGTTAGGGTTAGGGTTAGGGTTAGGGTTAGGGTTAGGGTTAGGGTTAGG